>NW_026558359.1:166789-235375 GCF_026930045.1 Uloborus diversus | reverse complement strand
ACGAGAATATTGGAACTCGTAAAGATCGTTCCAAAATTGGTTTGATTTCACTTAATGACCTTGTCATTTTTCTCTTTCCCAACAGAATTCTCTTCCAATTCGTATTTCCGACCTCCCCACCCGCCGTTTTTTTTCCTCGGTCGTTTTGCGAATGCTAAATGCTCGACGTAATTCGTTTCTCGGAGTTCCCTCCCTCTCTTGGGTTAACGCTTAAAAAGGAACGGAAAAAACACTCTGGTTCTCATCGTTTACTTTTCCTCTCCTGGGAGAGTCATGCCGAGTCATTTTCAGTACAGTGACTACACTCGTTACAAAAGGTTTCTAAGCTCGAGCGGATCCGAAATCATCTGTCATTGGTGTGGGGCTCGGATTCTCATCCGTAAGTTCGAAAGACACGTCAAAGAGCAGCACGGTTACAATAGCACCATGTCTTGCGCGTGGTGTTTGAGATTTCATTGGGAGTTCGGAACAAAGTTACAGCAAGGAGAGCACCTCCTCAATTGCGCCAGACGCCGCGCCTCGGTTCATGGTGGGTACAGATCTCGTCCCAGCGTTTACGTTTCTCCCTCTTCTGCCTGTTATCAGGTTTCGTCAACGCTAACTCGCAGTTCCCTCGGAGGTAGGTCAATTTTTCCTCCCCCGGGACTTACCACTAGCGACGACGGCACCGGGAACGTGGTGCTGGAAAGGAACGAGTTCAGTTCCTCATCGTCGTCGTTCGAACAGGCGCCGAAGAAAAACGAAGGCGAACCCGAGATCATCGAAATGAACGCAGGCTCCGGTGACGATTCGATCCTACCCAGCATCGTTGCCGCTCAGAGCGTTTACGAGGAAGAGGGATGCGTCTCGGCCGCGACGCCGCCGCCCCTGGACCTGACTTGCAAGGAATCGATGCCCGATCTCGTCATCGACGAATCCCGAGACGACGAAAGACGAAAAGAACTCGAGAATCTGGGCCTCATTTTGGACGAAAACAGCAACAAGACCGAAGTCTTTAAGAAAATGGCAGAAGTCAACGGTGTTCAACCTCAAGAACTGGTGTTGGAGAAAGAAAAGAGAATCGAAACGTTTCGCGCACGTCCGGCGGGGGACATCAACCTCAATTACGTGCGCGTTCTGAGCATCCCGGTCGGAAAAGACGAATCTTACGCCGTGATTAGGGACCAGAATAAACTCTTTTTCATGTACTGAATTCGGACCACAAGAAGCAAATGTTTTTTATCATGTCTTTGTTTTGTGTATTATTGTATTTGTTTTGTAAGATTGATTTTTTAAAAAAAACTAAATCGATCCAATATTGGTACAATTTTTTTCGAGTGGCAAAAAATGACAAAGTACTGAATTTAAAACTGAAAAAAACATTTGGTCTAGTATCTCCAACAAGTCGAGAGATATATTTTGATTTAAAAAAAAAAAAAAAAAAAAAAAATATATATATATATATATATATATATATATATATATATATATATATTTTTTTTTTTTTTTTTTTTTTTTTTTTTTTTAAATTGAAATTGAAATTGAAATTGAAGCTGAGCCGAATGACCGTCAGGATCGATTTTTTTCAGAAAAGTTGGACTTGTGTTCTCTGAAATAGATGACAACACGCGCTTCAAAGAAAAATTCACGTTTTTTTCATGACATTCGTGCTTTTTTTTATAGCATACCTCGAGATCTGGCCATTATTGGAACAGTCTTTTTTTTTTAAAAAAAATGGAAACTTTTATTTACAACATAAATACAACACAAAATAATGAGAAACCCTCAGGGTTTCTCAGACAAAATTTCCTCGAAGGGAGTTTGCCACGGCGTCGATGGAGATCATGGCTTTTTCGACCGAGTCAACCAACCTCAGTACGGCCGTACAGAATTGTTTATGATCTTCCATGAGATTCAGCAACAGGTACGCTTCCACCGTCCTCACATGGCGACGTGGACGAAGTCGAGCCCGATATTTACCTCGTAGTTGAGCAGCTATGCCCGGCGTCAGTAGGAAGTCTTCGTCGTTGTTTTCCTCGCCGTCGTGGTTTTCTTGTTTCGTAATCCTTGGTAGCAAGAAATCGGCTGCAAAACCAGCAGCGCATGAGATCATTGTGATTATTGAGAATGAAGGTCCTGTACTGAAAATACGGAAACGAAGTCATTTTTTCCGCTCTCTCCTCCGTGTTTCTCGAGAATGGGGGGTTTTCACTCATCTTTTTAAAGAGTCCTGGAAAAATAAAAAAAACTCCCCTCTGGCGAACGGCGACCATTCGTATGCGCGAAACGCGAGAATCCTTTTAACGGACGAATGAGGAACGTGACGCCCGTTTGGAGACGATCACCCTCCTCCTTTTTTCCCCCGTTGTTTCTTTGAACGAAGGAGGAACCAAGATCTTAAGGTCACGCGTGTCAGGTAAAAAAAAAAGGAACGACGCCAATACTGGACCGATTGCTCCAATACAGGCTTCGAAACTAAAACGGGCTTCGGTTCCTTTTTTTCCCCCGTTGTTTCTTTGAACGAAGGAGGAACCAAGATCTTCAGGTCACGCGTGTCAGGTAAAAAAAAAAAGGAACGACGCCGATACTGGACCGATTGCTCCAATACAGGCTTCGAAACTAAAACGGGCTTCGGTATTTTAGCTACGTGCCATGCCCTTCCAAGAGAAAAAAAGGTGCCAATACTGGTTTCGTTCATTTTTTTTTTATTTCGAACAATAAGGTACATTTACACAGGTTTAACATTTTTTTGTCCTGAGGTTTCCTTGGTTTCGGTCGGGTCGCGTGCGGTATCTTCAGGAATCCCGGAACTCGTCGAATGCTCGTCGTCGTCATCGTAGTCGTCGTCGTCGTCCTCCTCCAAGAGTTGCCTTACCAACGCGCAATGCGGAGTCTCTGGTCTGCCCGTCACCACTTCCTCGATTACCCGATCCATTAGTTGCAATGCGTAGTCGAGATGGTTTTTAGTCTCTTCGACGTCCGGCTTTTGTTCTTTGTCTTCATGGAAATTAAGTCGCGTTCGGCAAAAATTCAGCACGGACGGGTCCATGGACGAAATGAAGCGTGGTTCTTTCTGCGGTGCCCCCGGAACGGGCATCGCTCGTTCTGTCGGAGTGCGCTGATTGGTGTCTTCGGGGGTCGATCCGGACATTTCTGCGGGATATTGCGACGATGCGGGAGAGTTTTTATGGGGTCGCGTTACTTTTTTTTGAAGAACGGGGATTGGGGGAGCGACACGAGAACGTCAGAGTCGCGTGATTTCGTGAGGAGCGAATCGAAACACTCTCGTGACATTAAAAAAAAGTGCCCGACCGACCGATATTGGCTCGGATTCGATCGGATCAGTTGTTCGAACGAATCCGAGCCAATATCGGTCGGTCGGGCCTTTCTGTTTTCAAGAAAACGTAAAGGGGGGAAAAAGTCTAGCAAAAGCAATTCGAAACATTCTCGTGACATGCCAACCGACCGATATTGGAGCGATTCGTTCGAACGTCAAACTGATCCAAACGAATCCGAGCCAATGTTGGTCGGTCGAGCTTTTTTTTTAAAAAAAAGAAGAAAGGTAAAGGAACAGAAAGACTAGTTACATGTTTATTTACAATGATAGGAAAATGGTTACAATGACAGGAACAACTCTTTAATCCTCTCCCGTACTACTCGAAGATGAAGCTTCTTCGTCTTGTATTTCACGCAGGAGCCGGCGGAGAGAGGGCAGGGATTCCGTTGATGAAGCGGAAAGTGAAGGCGAAAGCGGCGGCGACTCGATTCGCACCGACGACGTCGATGAACTTCTCGATCGCACGAGAGGGCTCCTCGATCTCTCCGGCGATCGAGAGGGACTTCGTCGGGGAGCTTCATCGATCCTCCTTGCTGGTATACGAGGATCGATTGCCTCGAAAACAAGTCGCGGCACTCGTCGACCCGATGCGGCCGGAGATGATGGGCTATACTCCGGCACTTGGATGTCGGGAGTCGACGAGTCTGCTTCACGTATCACGAAATCCACTTCATGCAACTCCATGTTCTTAGGTTCGGGGTCTCTAATTGCGAGTGAGCGCGTACACGAAATCAGTCTCCCTTTATTAATTAGGAAAAAAAACGAACAAAACATCTGCTTCGAATCTTTCGAGAAACCAGACCCGTTGACCTCGACACGCATCTCGCGGCGACCCAGCCATGGAGCACGTGTTTTTTTTTCATCCTTGACACGCTTCGCACGCGCGTGACCAGGAAAAAAAACCGTTCGCTTTGAGCTGCAACAAGGTCACGAGACAACGTTGGATGCATCGATGAATGTTCGAACTTCGAATTTTCGTCTCCTGCATTCTGTTCCGCCGAGCTTTTGAAGAAAGCATTGATGTTAAAAAAATGACAAAGTCCCAAATTTAGAACTAAATCTCGAAACTAATTCGTGCCTCGCGGTAAAAGTATCTCGGCGTGACGAAATGAATTTGTTTTCTAATTCGTCCGATGGAATTGTTTCTTCGTCGAGATTTAAAAAATCATTGATGTTAAAAAATGACAAAGTAAATCAATGATGTTAAAAAAATGACTAAGTCCCAAAATTGAAACTAAAAAAGCGTTGAGGTTCAGAATCTCCAACGAATAAATAAACCACCTTAAAAAAAAAAAAAAAAAAAAAAAAAAAAAAATTTTTTTTTTTTTTTTTTTTTTTTTTTTTTTTCACAAACGTCTCGAGTTACGAAGGGAAACGTGTTACAGGCTGAACCTGAACTAATTCGTAACTCGAGAACAAATGGACGTAGAGACTTGCGAAGGGTATCATTTGAAGGCAAATTTTGTTCCCCGTCGATTGACACCAGTTTCAAGTCTCTACGTCCATTCGTTCTTGAGTTACGAATTTGTTTAGATTTAGCGGAAAACCTGAACTAATTCGTAACTCAAGAACGAATGGACGTAGAGACTTGCAACGGGTATCATTTGAAGGTAAATTTTGTTCCCCGTCGATTGACACCAGTTTCAAGTCTCTACGTCCATTCGTTCTCGAGTTACGAATTTGTTTAGATTTAGCGGAAAACCTGAACTAATTCGTAACTCAAGAACGAATGGACGTAGAGACTTGCAACGGGTATCATTTGAAGGTAAATTTTGTTCCCCGTCGATTGACACCAGTTTCAAGTCTCTACGTCCATTCGTTCTCGAGTTACGAATTTGTTTAGATTTAGCGGAAAACCTGAACTAATTCGTAACTCAAGAACGAATGGACGTAGAGACTTGCAACGGGTATCATTTGAAGGTAAATTTTGTTCCCCGTCGATTGAGCCCAGTTTCAAGTCTATACGTCCATTCGTTCTCGAGTTACGAATTTTTTTCGATTTAGCGTAAAAACTAAAAAAATTTTTAACTCGAGAACGAATAGACGTAGGGACTCAAAACCGGTGTCATCCGAAGCAAAATTTTGTTCCCCGTCGATTGACCCAGTTTCAAGTCTCTACGTTTATTCGTTCTCGAGTTACAAATTTGTTTAGATTTAGCGTTAAACCTGAACTAATTCGTAACTCGAGAACGAATGGACGTAGGGACACAAAACTATTTTTAGTAGATGGAAAACTTAATTTTGCTTCGAATGACACCGGTTTCGTGTCTCTACGTTCAGTCGTTTTCGAGTTACGAATTTTTTTAAATTTAGCGTTAAACATAAAAAAATTCGTAACTCGAGAACGAATGTACGTAGAGACTTGAAACTACCATGATTAGATGGAGAATTTAATTTGCTTCGATTGACACCGGTTTCGGATCGCTACGTCCATCGTTCTCGAGTTAGGAATTAGTTCATGTTTAGCGTTAAATCTAAAGTAATTCATAACTCGAGAACGAATGGACGCAGAGACCCGAAACTATTTTTACTAGATGGAGAATTTAATTCTTCAACCAATGATGGTAGTTTCAAGTCTCTACGTTGAACCGTTCTTGAGTTACGAATTTTTTTCGTATTTTGAGCTACGACTGGCTGATGGGTATAAAAGAGAGCGCGTTTCCCTAGTTTGGATCAGTTGGAGCTGGTACTCCGAAGAGTGAAGACGTTCCCGAAGGAGCTCCTTCAGCGTTAAGGTTAGTATGAAACCCTTTTGGCTTGCTGGATACCACTAAAGGAGGGTGGTATGGACCCCCCATGGACGCAGGTAATAAGGGTCAAGGTCAAGGTCAAGGCCAAGGTCAAGGCCAAGGTCAAGGTCAATTTTTTTTTTTTTTTTTTTTTTTTTTTTGAGGTCTCGATCTGTGATTGCTGCAAATTTTTTGCGCGTCCTATTTCTGTGAGTATAAAACTCTGTTCGTCTTGTAGAATGGTTATTCTAACTTCGTCAGCTGTTTAAACTTTGTAAATACCTTCTCTCATCTGATGTTGGACTGGTAACTGTGTCATCTGTTGGAAACTGTAAATACCTCTCCCATCGGTTGGACTTGTAGTTTTTTCATCTGTTGGACTTGCCACCTGTTCAACTTGGAATTTTCACGGCAAAGTAAGTATGTTTTAAGTATTTATTTCTCTCGCTCTCTCTCTGTGTGTGTGTTGCTATATGATCTATTTTTCTAATGTGTTAGTTTCTAGTGGTATTCGAATTGCAATTCAATGTTAAATTTTTTTAGCCCAAACAGTAAATTGCGATGTTTTACTGTCCGCGTTTTAAAAGTCTAAGTTTATAGCGAATCGAATACAACTAGGTACTTGTAAGGATCCTTACAGCCTTTCATGTACTCTGTTACGTTTATGTTGTATTAGATGTTTGTCGCTGCCGTTGTTTCTTTCGTTTTTTTTCAGGGCGGAATCTTGGATCAATTGGACTCGAAGAAGCTGGACCGAAGCAGTGCAGACGTCAAGCCGTACCCGGAGAATAGAACTTGGATTACACGAACTATTCTCCGTGACTACAGATGAAGACCAAGTTTTGTGTTGAATTCCGGTGTTTTCTCCTCTCCGAAGCAGTGCGGACGTCTTCAAGCCCTACCCGGAGAATAGAACATGGATTACACGAACTATTCTCCGTGAAAATTTTTTACTACAGATGAAGACGGGTAAGTCATTTTAATTTATCTCTCTCGCTCTCTCTCTTTGGCATCTTATTTCGCGTGGGACTTATTCATGGGTCCGTAAATAGCCAGGATTGTAGCCGTTGGAGACCTTGCGGTGTTAACAGAAGATGGCTCCAATCTAGATCAAAATTTATTAACTACGAAGACAAATAGAACTCTATCTCTTTGGCATCTTATTTCGCGTGGGACTTATTCATGGGTCCGTAAATAATTGGATTTGAGTCGTTGGAAACCTTGCGGAGGTAACCGAAGATGACTCCAATCCAGGTCAAAAAATTATCTACTACGGAAGCGCCGACGAATACCCCAAATTTTATTTCGCGTGGGACTTATTGATGGGTCCGTTAATAATTGGATTTGAGTGTGTATGCCAATGTTTTCAGCAGTACCCGGAGAATAGAACATGGATTACACGAACTATTCTCTGTGAACAACTAAATTTACAGATGAAGAACCTTGGACGTCTCTTTCAGGTAAGTATGTTCTCCTTTTTTTTCCTTTTGCAGAACGGCAAAAAATAAAAGCACGTGAAAACGATCGTGTACTGTTTCATTTTTTACGGGTACCAAGGGTTGCTTTTTTTAAGGTCTCGAAAAAAAGGACATCTTGAACGATACTCGGTTTGACAGAAACGTGTATGTTTTTTTAAGTTTGTATTTGTACTTTTAAGTTAATGTTTAACATCGGGTAGCGGTTATGGTGGGCCCAATCTAAAAAAAATTCGAACGCGTTTACGATGTAAATCTCGGAACTTTATGTTCCGAGTGGTAATATTTTCACGCATATGAGTCTCGAAACTTTACGTTCCGAGCAAATTCAAACGCGTTTAAGTTAATGTTTAACATCGGGTAGCGGTTATGGTGGGTCCAATCTAAAAAAAATTCGAACGCGTTTACGATGTAAATCTCGGAACTTTATGTTCCGAGTGGTAATATTTTCACGCATATGAGTCTCGAAACTTTATGTTCCGAGCAAATTCAAACGCGTTTAAGTTAATGTTTAACATCGGGTAGTGGTTATGGTGGGTCCAATCTAATTACGATGTAAATCTCGGAACTTTATGTTCCGAGTGGTAATATTATCACGCATATGAGTCTCGAAACTTTATGTTCCGAGCAAATTCAAACGCGTTTAAGTTAATGTTTAACATCGGGTAGTGGTTATGGTGGGTCCAATCTAAAAAAAAAATTCGAACGCGTTTACGATGTAAATCTCGGAACTTTATGTTCCGAGTGGTAATATTTTCACGCATATGAGTCTCGAAACTTTACGTTCCGAGCAAATTCAAACTTGTTTAAGTTAATGTTTAACATCGGAACTTCATCCCCATGCAATAGGTTTCCGGAAACTACTTCTCAGAATTGAAAAAAAGGGGATTGCATGAAATCGCAAACGTTTATGTGGGATCGTTTTTTTTTCCTTCGATGATCTTAAACGCGTAGAAAAATACGATCGCGTGCGTGTTTTTTACCAATCTTGTATTTTTTGTGTGTTGCGTGTTTTTTTACGTTCTTGTGAGTCTCGAAAAGGGCGTTTCGAGCAAACCCGCGTGCGTGCTTTTATCTGTTAGGTTGCTGGGTGATTCTTACGATGTATGAGTTGGTGTCGAAAAAGGAAATGCAAAGCATCTCGCGGACATTTGATCGTGTGTAGTTTTTGAGTTTTGTGTGTGATAGAAGCTCGAAAGAGGGAGGGAATAACGAGCACTTGAACGGTACGTGGTTTGACGGAAACGTGTGTAGTTTTTAAATTTGTGTGTGTGTGTGTGTGTCTGTGTGTGTTTCGATCATTTTTTTTCCTTACCGACTAAGGTTTTTTAATGAGAACAAAAAACATTCAAACTCCCAAAATAAAAAAACATTCAAACTCCCAAAATACAAAAACATTCAAACTCCCAAAACAAAACAAAACAAAAAAACATTCAAACTCCCAAAACAAAACAAAACAAAAAAACATTCAAACTCCCAAAACACAAAAACATTCAAACTCCCAAAACACAAAAACATTCAAACTCCCAAAACACAAAAACATTCAAACTCCCAAAACACAAAAACATTCAAACTCCCAAAACACAAAAACATTCAAACTCCCAAAACACAAAAACATTCAAACTCCCAAAACAAAAAAACATTCAAACTCCCAAAACAAAAAAAACATTCAAACTCCCAAAACACAAAAACATTCAAACTCCCAAAATACAAAAAACATTTAAACTTAAATTCAAAAAAAAAAAAAAAAAAAAAAAAAATTATTATTATTATTATTATTATTTTTTTTTTTTTTTTTTTCCTCTGTGAGCTACAAAAGATTCCAGCAGCAAGTTTCGAATCAACGATTTCCGTCATGATTCGGAATACGAAATTGACCGCTTGCAACGCAGTTTTGCGGGAATTGGAGGACTTCGAATTGGATTTCAAGAGCAAAATCGAGCACTTCCTCGCCACTAGCATCTATCCCGATCGTTACCTATTAACGTACTTCGATTTGAATCGACTACTGAACGAGACGAGAAAGGCTCTCACGGAACGATTTCCCGACGATCGGTTGGAGATGGTCGTCGCCGAAGTATCGGACATGGACGAGCTTCGCGACGTTTCAGCGAGAGAGCGGAGGGGAGGACGATTGACGTGTTCCATTTGCCTGGACGCGATCGTCCGTTGCGACGGGAAAAAACTAGCGTGCGGTCACTCTTTTCATTGGGCTTGCATTTCGGAATGGTTCGCTACCGCCAAGAGGACGAATTCGGACCGGATGTGCCCGCTGTGCCGTCGTCGTTGCTTCGACTTGAGTGGTGGCCGTAGTAGATGCCGGATCAGGACGACGAAAAATTTCTTCGATTCGCAGAACTATCGGACACTCGCCAAGACGTACGAGGAAAATATTTCGGCCATCAAAAACATGGAGAAGTTGCTGCGGGAAGCGAATGCAAAATGCCCTTGTAATGTTTGTAAGGCCTGGAGGTAAACTTTTGAAATAAAACTCTTTCAATCAGATGCAGATGCAATTTCCTACAAACTTTCGAAATAAAACTCTTTCAATCAGATGCAGATGCAATTTCCTACAAACTTTCGAAATAAAACTCTTTCAATCAGATGCAGATGCAATTTCCTAGAAACTTTCGAAATTTTCAAAGTCCCATTTTTTTGAAACCCTAAGATCAAGAACCTAAAATTTAAATACAAAAAAAAAAAAAAAAAAAAAAAAAAAAAAAAAAATATATATATATATATATATATATATATATTTTTTTTTTTTTTTTTTTTTTTTTTTTTTTTTTTTTTTTTTTTTTTTAGTGATATGTTGGAGGTTTCAATCTTCGTTTATTTCGCAAATGCTGGACTTTGTCATTTTTGGAGTCGTAAAGTTTTAAAATGCCAACATCTTCAACACGTGAAGTAAAAATGTAAGTTGTTTGAGGAAAAAAAAACACTTGACTTGAAAAAACGTGACAATCTCAAAAGAAAGCGATCGTCGTCATTTAACGTTGATGATTTCCAAAAAAAATACAAGTTCAATTTTTTGTTCTTTCTTAATGCCATTCTCTCTTCCTCCGAACCCCTGAGGTGCAGAACCTCGAAGAGATCTAAGGACTGTACGTTTTCTTTAACCGTGTTTGCGTGAACTTACAGACAGCAACGTTCGAATCGAAAACAAACACTAACGTTCGCGAGCAGTTCTGAAGCGATTCTCGTAAAAATTCACCAGGTGACATCGTGAACGAGGCGCTCTTTCCAGGCGACTTGACCAAGGTTCGCGTGCAGGTCTGAAGTGGTTCTCGTAAAATTCGTCAGGTGGCATCGTGAACGACGCAGATGGCGCTGTTTCCATGCGAGTTTAACCAAGATTCGGGTACAGGTCTGAAGTGGTTCTCGTAAAATTCGTCAGGTGCCCTCGTGAACGACGCAGATGGCGCTGTTTCCATGCGAGGTTAACCAAGATTCGGGTACAGGTCTGAAGTGGTTCTCGTGAAATTCGTCAGGTGCCCTCGTGAACGACGCAGATGGCGCTGTTTCCAGGCGAGGCTGACCAAGGTTCGCGTGCAGGTCTAAGATGGTTCTCGTGAAATTCGTCAGGTGCCCTCGTGAACGACGCAGATGGCGCTGTTTCCAGGCGAGGCTGACCAAGGTTCGCGTGCAGGTCTAAGATGGTTCTCGTAAAAATCGCGAGGTGGCCTCGTGAACGAGGAAGATGGCGCTGTTTCCAGGCGAAGCTGACCAAGGTTCGCGTACAGTTCTAAGATGATTCTCGTAAAAATTCGCGAGGTGGCGTCGTGAACGAGGCAGATGGCGCTGTTTCCATGCGAGGCTAACCAAGGTTCGCGTACAGGTCTGAAGTGGTTCTCGTAAAAATCGCGAGGTGGCATCGTGAACGAGGCAGATGGCGCTGTTTCCAGGCGAAGCTGACCAAGGTTCGCGTATAAAGATGATTCTCGTAAAAATTCGCGAGGTGGCGTCGTGAACGAGGCAGATGGCGCTGTTTAAGGACGATGACCAAGGTTCACGAACAGGTCTGAAGTGATTCTCGTAAAAAATCACTAGGAGGCGCTCTCCTAGCCCGTTTCTCTTACAGCGTTGCGAAGGTTCCCGGAAAAAATCACTAGGAGGCGCTCTCCGAGCCCTGTTACAGCGTTGCGAAGGTTCCTGGAAAAAATCACTAGGAGGCGCTCTCCGAGCCCTGTTACAGCGTTGCGGAGGTTCTCGCGACGATCGTGTGGGGGCGCCGAAACCCATATGCTCACCGAGCGGTTGGTCGCCCCGTCTTTGGTTTTTCCTCCGGGGTCCCGTTGCTCGAAAAAAATATTGAGGGACTGTACCATAGAAATTTTAAGGGGTATCCTGAGTGCTGCTCCCGATTGGGGGGGGGGGGGTAACTACGAAAAACGTAGATGCAGAGGGGTGCCTACCTTGGGGAGGTCATGGCGCACTGCACCATCGAAACTGTTACGGGGGGGGGGGTGTATTTCGAGTGGTATTTTCCCTGTAATGGGGGTCTTATTTTGGAGGGGGTGCACCCTTGCTCTTAAGGGGAGGGGGAAAACCCTAGATGCAGTAATTAAATGAATGCAGTATGAAAATACGAAGATTGCTAATGAACCATACTAGTAAGTCCGTCGTCATTTAGGGGGTTCGGGGTATGGGCGCCCATAAGCAAAATTTTAAGGGGGGGGGAGGTCAGATATTTTCCCCATGGTTTAGCAAGATACTTTCCGCATAGAAACCGATTTCAGTACAGATTAGAGTTATTAAAATTTGACATTTTTAATAACTAATTCATTAATGGGTGGAGAAATGTTTTTACTTTCTTGCTAGAAAAAAAAAGCACTAAAAGCAAGGAAGTTCTAATTTTCAAGGTGGAGCTTGAGCCCCCCCCCCCCCGCCCCCCTCATGTGGACGAAAGGAAGGAAGGTCGAAAGTCCCCCTTGCTTTGGAAAAATAATGCTTTTTATTAGTTATAAGTGGCAAGCGGGCGTGTTTTTCGGTGTTTCCCCGAGTCAATTCCCATTCAGTGCACACACCCCCCCCCCCCTCCATGTCAAATTTCAAAATGAAGGACCGCAGAAAAATATTTCTGGTTGTGCTGCCCCCTAATAGGGAATATGTTGGAATTTTTTCCCCCTTCCACTTTAAAGAAAACGCAAACCTACCTGGACTTAAGGCTACCCACCGATTTGTTACGTTAAACTATTATTTAGTAATTTATTGCAGCGAAAAGGTAAGGAGCAAGTTACTAACTACTTCATTAAGTTATTTACTTAGCCCAATTTATATAATATATGCATATAAGTATACAAAGGGCAAATGTATGTTCAAACTAACAAACTAAAAAACTTCCTATCCTCTCCTACTCCATGATTAACAGACATTAAATTAACGTGACTAGGGGCGCACCCCCCCCCCCCCCCTTAGTTTAAAAATTCCCTACTCTTGATTTTCTCCTGCAATAGAAACTGAGTATTTTCCGCACCGTTTCCTTGGTTCTTTTTGAAATGACGAGCCTGTCAGGTGTTTGTACTCAAAATAGCCTTCATTTAAAAAAAAAAAAAACTATTTATGACTTTTTAGTGATTAAAAAAAAAGTTTAATACAGAAAAATGTTCATATAAGCAAACGGATTAAGGAGGAAAAAAAAACCGATAACACTTGTTTAAAATAGAAAAGAATTTTCCAAGTAATGTGTTTCATATGATATACATGATAGAATTCTGAATAGATTAAAATTTGACAAACTCTTAATAAAACTCGATGTGAAACATAAGGTTAAATAACAATTCTTAATAAAACTATGTAATATATAAAGCTGAATAATTTTCTTGTAAATATACAGGCGTCTCTCGTATTCGTTCCGTGTAGTATCGAAATCGTGTTATACGACACTTTTTTAAACTTATTAACATATTTTTTACACTAATTAATCAAGTACATAGTAAAAATAATGTAAATATGTATCGCGTTGTACCGAAACCGTGTTATATGAGACTTAGAAATAATGTAAATCAAAGCATGTCTATCGTGTTATATCGAAACCAAGTTTCATGAAAAACAAAGTAAAACCTCGAGTTATCAAACATTTACAGAATGTATTAAAGAAAAAAGAAATTTCTTCTTTATTAAAGATAACTTTCGTGTTATATCAAAACTATGAAGTATTAAATTGAAGTTCCGTACCGTGTAATATCGAAACCGTGCTGTGCAAGTAGTGTTATACGAGGGACGAATGTACTACAGTAAATTTGTTAAAATTGAAGGTCAATTACATTGATTGTATTATAAAATAAAACCTGTTAAGTGTGAAGCATATGCAAAATATAATGCTGTGGTTTTATTTTAATTTAGAAGCAAAATTACCCACTTATAATTGTAATGTGTGTTGTCAAAATGCTAACACTAAAAAAGAGAGCAAAAAGGGAAATAATTCATTTATTTTAATGTAAGATATAGCTCACATTGTAAGACAATTATTAAAAAGCCTGCAATTACAGCATATAACCAAATCCAGAATAAAACATTCTTAAAAATTTGTTAGTGTGATAAATTGAGGAATGTCTCCACATGGTTTTCAGCACTTACATTCAACATGGTGCGAATATTTTTAATGCTCTTGCTCAAATGTTCTTGACATTGAAATATGAATATAGCTTAAAATTACTCCTCTGTTAATTTGAAAGAATGATATTTTAAAAACCCCCACGGAAAATACATGCCGAAATGACTGTCATGCTAAACATGTTACCAAACTATGTATATTATTTTCACGATTACTACTAATATAGTGCTTTTGTAAAAAACAATCAAAGTACAAGAAAAATATATTTGACCCAAAGAAAGACAATCATTTTCTTTTTTAAGTATAGCTCTGAAATGTAATATTAAGTACATAATTGAAAGAACTATATCTGTCATTGCTTTGATGGGATTTTTGAAACATATCAATAACATAAGCATATATACCATTACTAATATACACTTAAGTTTTGCTGATACCTTTTATTTAAAATGCAATGTTGATTCAATTCTCATTTTCTTTTGATTCCCCTCACTTGAATACTTTGCTTAATTCCAGCATGCCAAAGAACGTTTTGTAAATGTTTTCTTTTGACATTGATGAAACTTTTGCACCAGGAAAAACTTCAGACTACTGAGCTAACTACAGAAATAGCTTAGAGAAGCGTATTCATTCTTGGTGTGATAAAAGCAAGAATTTGTTTTAAAATAGAATAATACAGTTTTTTTTAAAAACCGGCTGTGTTACAATTCTAAGCAAAATAATTGTACCAGAAACCAGAAATAAAATATATCTGCGATTGAGTAAAAATGTTCAAACCAAACTTTTTATCTCGAGGGAAAATTAGCTTTAAAAATGTTAGCATTCATAAAGAGGGTTTTAGTCACAAATTAAGTGACAACATCCCTTTATATTAATTCCGTAAATGCTTTTTATTACATCAGCCACTGGAATGATATATTTACAGTCTACACTATACTATAAATGATGTTAAATGCACTTGAATTTTAACAATTCGGTTTTAAAGCATTATTTCCAGCAAAATTAAGACTTCACAGCAGACTTTAATAAAGTAACTGTCATGCAAGGTCTAAATTCAACTAGTATTGTGCCTTAAGTTTCCATAAAATCATCCATCTTTTCGCCATTCAGGATCAAACAATTGACATCTTGGTAAACTAACATGGAGGAACCCTTCTGAAAAATAGATACAATAAGCAAAAAATGTATTCATAATTCACAGTACAAATTTTACATTCAACTTTGGGCACATTGAAATAATTATTTTTAGACTTATATCCACAGGAAGTTTGTGCATCAGATGAGCTTAAAAACTGATTTCTGACTGCAAAGCATAGACCCACCATTTCAAAGATTCTAATGGTTGTTCTTGCTCTTTGAAAGGTCCAGTTAAGGCATTATTACCAGCAAAATTAGGACTTTGCAGCAGACTTTAATAAAGTAACTGTCATGCAAGGTCTAAATTCAACTAGTATTGTGCCTTAAGTTTCCATGAAATCATCCATCTTCTCGCCATTCAGGATCAAACAATTGACATCTTGGTAAACTAACATGGAGGAACCCTTCTGAAAAATAGATACAATAAGCAAAAAATGTATTCGTAATTCACAGTACAAATTTTACATTCAACTTTGGGCACAATGAAATAATTATTTTTATACTTATCCCACAGGAAGTTTGTGCATCAGATGAACTTAATACTGATTTCTGACTGCAAAGCATAGACCCACCATTTCAAAGATTCTAATGGTTGTTCTTGTTCATTGCAAGGTCCAGTTAAAGCATTATTACCAGCAAAATTAAGACTTTGCAGCAGACTTTAATAAAGTAACTGTCATGCAAAGTCTAAATTCAACTAGTGTTGTGCTTTAAGTTTCCTTGAAATCATCCATCTTCTCGCTATTCAGGATCAAACAATTGACATCTTGGTAAACTAACATGGAGGAACCCTTCTGAAAAATATACAATAAGCGAAAAATGTATTCATAATACAAATAGAACATTAAACTTTGGGCACACTGAAATAAAGCATTTTTATACACATGTCCACAGGAATTTTGTGCATCAGATGAACTTGGAACTGATGATTGACCAGTGAAAAACCCACAATCTCAAAGATTTCAATCATTGCTCTAACAATGACTGCTCACTGAAAGGTGAACTTATACTTCAGGTTCTATTGACAAATGTACCAGGTACCCTACTTATTTAATAGAATAGTGTTTCATGCTTAAATAATTTAGCTCTTAGCAAACTACAAAAATCTTTCATTTGTTGCTAGACAAAGTTAAAGTTCAGTAGAAATTAAAAATCTGGCATATAATGTTAAGTAATGAATTAAGCAGCTAAATAGTTTAATTATGTACGGATTAGGAAATAAGTATTTTACTCATGATAAACACCTATTTGTTACACATCTATAATGCTGGATAAGAATAATACCTAAAATGCATGAATTTTGACAGTAAATTAAACAGCATACTGATTTCTGACACCAAGAATATGAAAATTAATAAATGTTCATTTTTGGAACACCCGGGAAGGCTAATAGGGAGAATATTCAACAAGAAGACAAGATATGATGGTTGAAGGGAAGGGGACTTAACAGGAAGAACCTTTACAGAGTTAATTTTTGAAGGAAATATTTTGCCAGGAAATTGAACAGTTAAAGGGCTATTCCACGGAAAACGGTAATTTTTTCCTGCACGTGACGCTTCATATATTTCATAAAAAATAATAATTTAAAAGGGTAATGAACAAAATTTTGTTGCTTAAGACATCACAAACGCATGTGTGACTTCTTTAGCCAAAACTTTCTTCAAAAATTATTTCTTTTTTATGAAATACAGAAACCATCACGTGCGGGACAAAATGACCATTTTCAATGGAATAGGCATAGACATTTTTTTTTCAATGGTTTAAATAACTATTTCTAAACTTATGAGATATGTTTCCTTTACATTGGAACCATAGCTTTCAAAATCTGCAATTTGTTTCGTCATTGCTGTATTAAGCGCTTATCACACGATCCAACATGAGACAAGTCCAAGCAACGCTGAAGTTCGAGCTATCCTCTATACCAGCCAACACTGGCAGAGCTCAGACTTGTTTCTAAACCATGACGTCATCGTTACTATTGTGGGTTGCCGTAAAAGTTCGGATCGTCTGCTCTCAAAACAAATACTTGGTTTGCTAAAATAAGTTTTTATCTCTTCATGCGGGCTTTTTTTTTTACTTGTTTCATCGCCGATAGTTTTAGTAAATAATGTTTGAAAAAAAGGACTTTATTTTGATACATTTTTTTTGTTCCGTATGCTATTTTTTTACTTCCTTCCTTTTTTCAATAAAAATCTTGTCATTGTTCACTTTCAAGTAAAAAAAGGTGCTAAATTTTAACTGCATAAAAATTGTCTTTTTTGTCTTCATTTGTTTGGTTATTAATTTTTCCCTATGCAGATTCAAAATAATGCCTTATGAAAAATGGTTTTTATAATTTAGTTCCATGATTTTTTTTTCACCTCGTTAGTGCGCAGAAATGCAGAAGAAATTTATTGAATTTAAAATTTTCCTAAAAAAAGTGCTATTAATGTAGGTTTAATTAACTAGAGACTAACAGCTGAAGTAAATTAATTTTATATCAATTTCATAATAACAAAAAGGCTTTTTTTCCCACAGAATACATTTAGAAATCTGCTGCCCCCCCCCCCCCCACAAGCACACATAACTTTTGAGTGAATAGTCAGATTTGAACAAACTTTCTGTTTGAAAAATTTCAGCGAGCACACCTCATTTCTAGATTTTACTTTTTGATTTGAAATATATTTTGTTCCATTTTTTACGCATCAAAGGAATGTAACATTAGCCTCTAAGGGAAAATTTAAGGCAAAGATAAATCCCTAACTTAAAGGTGAATTTGCTTCAAACAAACAGTTGGAAAAAGTTCTTGGTGATGAACATGTATATAGAAAAGGTATTTGCCAATTTAACTATTTTAAAAGTATTTTTTGAACAACTGAAAATTTTTTAACATTCAGAATGACAGAAAACATTATTTTTTATCACCTAAAAAAAATTAAGGGGGGAGGGGATTTGTGCAGATTTTGAATACATTCTCAATTTTTGGTATCAAGGAATAGATAAAAAAGCTATCACTAAAATTGAAATGCCATATCTCGTAGACCTGAATATTGACACAAGAGATAAACATGACTGAACCAAAATGAAAGGAATATGAAACGCAAATGGTTTTACTAATGCTGCGGAATTGAAGGGAAATGCCTAGCTACCAATTCTGACTTCTGTACCATACAATTAGTCGTAATCCGACTCCCCAGCTGTGGCAGAAATTCATTACTTCCATTTTTTTTTTTACTTCATAAGTTAATTTATTATATTTTCCCTATTCAGATTAAAAATGTACATTATGAAAAATTGTTTGAATAATTTAGTTCTATGATTTTCTTTCTCCATGCATGTACAAAGAAATGCTAGAGAAAATTTTAGGGCCTCCAACTCCGACACCCCCAAAATTAGTCGTACTCCCACTCTGCAGCTTCGGCAGAAATTCCTTATTTTCATCCCTTTTGTCTTACTTTATTGAGTACCGGTACTGGCACGGCTTTGCCAGTAGTAGAAAAATAAAAGGTGGTTTGGTTTGCCTGTATATTTACAAATAATGGATGATGAATTTCTCGCCAATTTGCTGTGTTCATTTGCTCTCAAATGTTACGGTTCCATGTTATGATAAATTGGAAATTTATTTGTCCAGGTTATGATAATTTCCTTGATAAAATATTCTTAACATTGGAATAGTAAAAGAACAAAATGGAATTTTCGAAAAATTTCTTCGAGGTGCTCACCCCTATGCTACAAACTAATTCTGCGCCAAATTTCATAAAAATCAGCCGAGCGGTCTAGGCGCTATGCGCGTAACAGACGTACAGAGATCCAGAGACAGACACAGACTTTCATCTTTATTATTAGTAAAAGATTATTTTTTCCCTATTCAGGTCAAAAATTTTACAAAATGAAAAAGTTTAAATTACTAATTCAATGATTTTCTTTCTCCATGCTTGTACACAGAATTTTTTGAAAACATTTTAGGTCCTCTGACTCCTGTATCCCAAAACTAATTGTACTCCGACACCAGTACGTAGTGTTTTCAACCCTAATATTAATATCTGTACCTCAGGTCAGAACAACGTAAGTCATATAATTGTAACTTTAGAGGCGAGAGGAAAAACTTTTGTCTGCCGCATGCAAAAGATTGAACATGCGCTCAACACAGACACAAATGCCTACATACACACACACGAACTCCTACACACACAGCACTGCATACACAACACGCACACACATACATACACATATACACGCACCCACATACATGCGCCTACACAAACACACACACGCTCGTTATTGCGAAAAACATAATCTGAATTCAAGATGCCGAAAATCCAAATTAATATAATTTTTTTTTAGAATTGCATTCACATGGCTCGATGCGGAATGAATAGGATTCTACGTACAATATAATAATGAACAAATTGAAAATCACAATTTTTGGACTTACATCCGTCTGGCTCTGAGGTACAGGTATTATGAAAGAGGTATGGAAAGTGTTCACATATGCAGGAAGATGTTATATTCACAAGTACCCTATCTTATCTACCTTACAGCTGACTTTCAAAAGAAGTTGATTCAATTTAAAAAGTTATGTCATAAATTCACTTGCATGTTCATATAATGGTTTGCAACAGCTAAGTTTAGCTCCATAATTGGTTTAAAATATGTTTTTCCAAGGAAAGGACATATTGGTAAAATTATATACAACTTCCGCTAAAACAAAGATTATGTCACCAAGAGATAGGACTGGTACTGTCATATTTTGAGAATTTTAAATATTTTTTGCTTGAGGTTATCTTAGTAAAATATGCCATGTACACATGTGACCCGTGTTCAAATGTGCCCCTTTTCCCCCTACATAGTCATAAAAAATGCAAATTAACATCTAAAATACATCATTAAGAGTTGTGCTAAAAATGTTTATTTTTTAAAAAAGAAATTAATAAACTCATAATTAAAAAATCAACTTTAAGAAATCTTACTGTGTTCAAAAAATTCAGGTAGAGTCTTAAAAAATGCAAATTATTATCTTAACTACTAAAGGCAAAACTTGATGAAGGAAACATGAAAAAGTTATTACATCATCCCATTTAATTGAAAATTTTCCATCAAACCCCACTTCATACCGGATAATCCCCACATATATACCGGATAACCCCCATATCAATATCAGATTAACTACTGGATATCCTGCAAAAATCTGTCAGATATCCCGTACGGTGTGGGCTGGCTGGATCAGATACCGGATTGTTAAAAAAAATAGCCGTAAACCGAATAGTTCCCAAATAATTGGTGCAACATTGTTAATATATTCGCAAAGTAATGACATGAACAGCAAGTACACCAAATTGAATAACAATGTTTATTTTAAATATAAAAACTATAGCAAATGTTCCAATCATGCTTTACTCAGGTAAAGAACTATTCGTTAAAAAAATAGCATAAACTATAATAAAAGAACAGAATAAAAAAATACCATGAAATCGTAATAAAAATTGGTAGAGGGAATACATTTCTAGGTTTTTCAAAGTAATGATGCTTGGGTTCAAATCTTCATTTCTTCTTGGCTAAATGCAATGAATTCTCTTCAAATGGGAAAAACTTGTTTTTTTTTTTCCTTGAATTAAAACATAGCCATCACCAACTGAACTATTACAATTGTAAATGCCTCAGTGACTTGTGGTTTTCTTCAATTACTTTGGCACCGGAACTCAAAGGATGAAAAGAGTAACCAGCAAGTTAACCAATATGACAGATAATTTAATTTATTTAACCTGTCAATATCGACAAACCAGCTAGCGTTTAATGGTAAGATTTCACTAAAAGGTCTTTCTCATATCCTTCTTCATTCATTTGCACAGATGAATGGCTGAAAGGGATCCTTGTAACTGAGAAGCAAAAATTATGTACAGCTCTCTTACAAAATAATTCAGAAACTCACTTTTAAATCATGATAAAGCAATAACATAGATTAATTTTAATTTTTTTTAACACTAAAAGCAAGACAAAATGATAATTATTTGCAAGCAGGATTAATACTGATTTATTAGCACTGCAAAATGAAAAGTTGTTTTTTGAATCTTATGAAATTAAGAATTTCTCACTATTCTAGAACACCTCAAAAACTATTTTACAAACATTTAATATAAAAATTATGTATCAAGCATCAGCCTACTTTTTATATGATACTGTTTTATGTAAACAGTTTTACATTTCGCACATACGCACTATGAGAAATAATACGGCAAATAATCAAATTAAGATTATTGTTATTTTTTCCAGTAATTTGACAAGTATTCAGTAAAATGTAAACAATCATTTGGCGTCGATATGTACCGGTACTGTCGCCAATGTACCTTTAAACAAAACTACGAATTAATGTAAGAATTAGCCAAATTTACAGGCGAAATTTCAGCACGAACAACAATAAAACTAAAGGTATCACAGCATATAAGATTTTTCTTTCACGCACTATATCAAGCATATAAATAAACATCGAAAAGGATATCTTTACCGTATGTAAGTAGTATGCATGCTTTCGGCAATCGCTGATTAATCAATTCCTTGAAAATACTCCCTCATTAACCATATCCTATAAATCTTCATGCAGTACAAGGGACTTTTAACATCCCATAGACATTTTTTCTCGCTAATAAAGTCCATTATTTAATAAATTTCTTAGTCTTCTATTCGGATTCAAGCAGTCAGCCATGTTGGATTTGCCCGTGCACTCAGATGCTTTCCTATTGGTCGAAAGACCAACTCTACCCAACTTTATTGCTCGGAAGCTATAATCTTGGACTAAAGGCGGACAATAGAAATGATGACGTCTCACTTGGCCGAAGCATCTGAGGTATATTGGACTAGTCCGGTATTGGAGGGAATCGGGTGAAAAGTTGCATCGTGTGATAAGCGCTTTAAGCATTGCTGTATTAATAGAGCAAAAATATTAGATTATCCACAAGCAAGTTACCAGAGGTTGACTTTAGATGTCAACGCACGTGACGCATGTAAATAAATTTTAATTTAAATAACAAAATTGTTTCAGAAGTATCTTTGTATCAAATTTAAAGATTAAAAAAATTGCTTACCCCCAGTTTCATTAAAATATTAAGAGATATAACGATATGTTAATGAAATTTAAGCGTATTTTTGTCCCACATGTGACGGAAGAATGGCCCTAAATAGTTTCAACTATGCAACAGGAAAAGAAAATAAATGTCAGAATGAAGTTATTTGATGCTGAACTACACAGGAGACAGAAAGAATCCTTACTTAAGACTTGATATCTGAAAGAAAGTTAATTTTGGCAGAAAATTAAATTTGCTGCTAAATATTCCTAATTGTTCAAGGAACAAAAATGCTTTACAGTACAATTTTCAATAGCGTTCATTAGAAACACATCTTTGCACGCTAATGGCTAACAGGAGGAATCTGCCCTTAAGAATAGATGACAGGAATAAATTTAATTCTGGCAGTAATTAAATTAATTATACATCAAAATGGTTTTACTAAATGAAGGAAATTAAACAATTTACTCACGATAACAGATTTCTAGTTGACGCAGATCTACGCACGCTAAAGGCTGAACAGGAACAATTCTGACAAAAGTCAACACGTCTGAGAAAAATGATTGTTAATTTTGGATAATTAAGTAACTCAGTAGCTTTAATTATGCAAGGAAAAGGAAACATCTGAATGTTTCACAAAGGATAAACGTTTAATGATGTGAATACATGCACGCTTACAGGAAGAATCCTTGAGGACGTCTTAAAGAAATGTACGTTAATTTAGGCGGGAAATTAAAAGAAGCCTAATAGTTTCGATTATTCAAGGGGGGGGGGGAGCAAAAATCTCAAGCACACGAGAAACGTTTATTTAATGCACACTTATGCAAGCTAACGACTAACAACAATTCCCATATTATATTAGATATCTGAAAGACGTCTAATTATGGCATAAATAAATATAAATTTTGTCCGGATAGAAAGTACAGATGCACAGAATGATAATCTAGAAAAAAAACCTAAGGCCTAGCCATAATAAATCTTAATACATGCTTTTAATTTCATGACCGTTGTACTGTCCAACTACAGATTGCATGGAATTTTCAAACGTCCAGATCAACGAATCTATGTGAATAAGGGGGAAAAGTAAAAATTTGACGCGCGTATTCCGCTCATTTGAATGAGACTCTGCTTCTGCAAAAGCTGACATATGTAAAAAAATAATAAATTTATCCATTTCCGGCTGTAAAAACGGTGTTTGTCATTCCATACAATCCGTGGTCAGACAGTAAGCATAAATAAAGGAACATGTTCTTTTTCAAAATAAAAAAAAACAAAAAGATACAACTTACTATAGTCACATCCAAGAAAATGTTTCACTTACTTTCATGCATATTTAATTGTAAAAATCTCATCATAATAAATACATTAACACATTACTCATTACTACATTCTTCAAGCCATTTTTTAAACCAAGCACGAGGTACAGGGTACAGGAAGAATCCTTGTCGCCAAGTCTTAGAATGATATCATTTAGCGCCAAAATATAGGGTTGCCTCCCGTTAAATCATCACCAAAACCTCACCAGACAAATATATTAAAATTACAGCCGGAAAAAAAACTCTAGAATGCTTAAATTGAGTTTATAATTACGCTTCAAGCTTATAATGCCCTTTTTTTTTGGTTAGGTTGGTTCCACCATTCATTGCATTTGCTGCGTGCACTAGTGTTTCATAGTTTAGCCTTGTGAATACATTTTATTTTATTTATATTGTTTCAGTTTAGCTTTGGCAACAGATTGATGTAAATAGAAAATAATTTGTGAAAACTTTTGGTTTCAGAATGTCCCCGCGGCAAGTTTACACATAGTAAAAATTCTAACAAGGAGTAAGTGCATGAAATATTTAACCAAATTTAAATGTTTTTTTAAAAGTCTTAAAACACTTCAATAATAAGAAAATGACACACAATTAATTAAAGAATGTTTTATAGGCATGAAGACAACAACGCTATATTATTGTAAGCTATGAGATGCGAATCTGTTTCTTAATTAGAAATGAATGGTGATTTTCAAAACTAAATAACACAAAAATATTAAATGTTTGAAACAGTGCAGAGCAAAGAAAGCGTCCAGGCCCCGTTTTGAAGTAAGACAGTAATAAGACACAGAACGTGCGTAAATGTGCCCCAATGAACATGCGTAGACGTGCTCCGTTGGCAAGTTTGGATTTATTTTTTACATGCAACAAAATATAATATGTTTTCTGTCCATACAAATGACCTCTCAAAAAAGGATAAAATTCTGCTAATTTTTATATATTTATTTGTTCTTTACTGTATTATTTAGTCACAATAAGCTTCAAAACGTTCAACGCAAGATTGACTCAACCCACACAACATAAACTGGTGGAATAGACGTTGAAAAGTCGTCGAATCTGGTCTAAACACTCGTCTATAACTGATCTAAAAACCGTCCGTAACTCGTCGAAATGTCCCCTCCGAACAGTCGAAAGTCGTCTTATAAACGTCGAAAAGACGACTACAATGGATAAAAAAATGGTGGAATTAGAGCACTATTAGACGATATCCATAGCGCTAGATAACGTTACCAAGAACAGTTATAGATGATCTAAAAAACGTCTTCTAGGTGCGCTTATTAACGCAGCACACGTTTTTTCAATTCTGGACTCTTAATTGTAATGTTTATACGACACATTACATTTTCCTTAACCTTTTAACATTCATACACTTTTGTGTAATCTGCCAGTTCAATATTTTAGTACTTATTGCAATTACACTATTAAACTTAAAACCTTATTTTCAATTTTTCATGTGTGTAAGCTTATTTTTTTATCCAACAGTCTTATTTCCATATATCATTTTGAAACAGAAATCATCAACAAGATGAATAAGCTCACCGAAATCAATAAGGCGCTATAAAACAGACGCCAAAATATCAGAAGTAAAAAGCGGCGGTGCTGCTCGACGTACGTTGAAGCACGTGCTTCAACACTAATAACATAGCAACAAGTGTTGCCAATTATTTCAATAAATTATAAATATCATCATTGTCATTAATATTTTTTAAAAATAAAGTTCTAGCCCTTTAACCGTTGTTACATGAACTAATGAACTATTTTTAATTCACTTTTTGCAGCAATTAGCACCACCGCAATCCGCTTTCACCCATCACTGTTTGTGCTGATTCTACTGGACACTTCTATTCGACATTTAGTAGACGACCCTTGTGGATGATCTAATTTACGTCTGTAAAGGATAACTAATAGACGTCCAGTTATAGATGTTTAATAGAACATCTAGAAATGACGTTTATTAGTTGTAGAATAGATATCACCTTTAGATGTAGATGAGTTTCGACGAGATATAGTCGTTTTATAGACGAGTGTGCTGTGCGGGAACTTGGTAGAAAAAGTTTTTTCATCTGCATGCTGAACCGAAGCTCGATGGATGCTCAAAAACTTGTGAGACTATTTGCTAGGGAGTAGCATCAATTTGGTATGACTTTTGGATCTCCAGTTATGACTCGTTTCGGAAAAAGGGCACTGCGTATAGGTGTAAACGTCCCCCAGTCTACCCTGCAATAAATGATAATTTTTCATCAGAAGAAAAAAATGTATATTTAAAACTCCTTTAGTTTTAGAGTAGTTTTTCTAGTTTTGGCTGTAGTGTCATTTCATGATCAAAAATTACATTATCCCTAATCTCCCCTTGGAAAATGGTGATCATTTTTTCTAAAATTTATCAAGCTACTATATTCTAATTGTTTATTTTAAATTTAGAATGAATTATATTAGAAACATAAATTGAAAACAAAAATTGCACTGGTTTTTAAACAAAAGCACTCAAGTTTTATTCATCAAACTATTATTCTTCAATTTATGATTTTTAAAAGAATGTATTAAAAATATTATGCTAAAATTATTTTTCTTATATCAGCTTCTAAATATTACATTTAATAGTCCTTTGAGTTATAAGTGGAACTGAAATTACTTTGGTAGTGTTGCAAGTTTCTTTTCATAACTTTACCAACTGTTACAGAAGGGAGTTTTTATATAATGGAGTTATTAGCGATTTATTCACATAAAATATTTTTTTAAATGAACATTTCAGAGAAAAATATATCAAATATTCATTAATTACCTCTAATTAATTCTTATATTTATGCATTAATAGTAGTATAGTAACTACAAATTGGTTAGATTAGACCCCTTTAGCTTTAGCACACTTTTGGATAGTTTAAGACTCTTTTGGATGATAATCTTCCTGCTCTGTCCAAAACCCTGGTCCTGATTACATTATTTTGTTAAAATGTAGAGTATGCAACTAGACACTTTCTTTGCCAGAACTATTTAATTTTCTGTTTGATAAGAATATTATTTTGTTTTGAGTTGGTGTGTTGCTTGAACTAACCAAAAATAAAACAATGCTAATCAAACAGTAAAAAGTAAATTAAATAAGTTATGGCAAAAAAAAAAAAAAAAAAAAATCTTGTTGGGCAGCCCCGGATCTATAAATACTTCCCCCTCCCCCTGCAACAAAATCTGTAGAACCCCTCCACAGACGCCAGCAGTGCATATTTGCAACGTTATAAGTCTTAGTATTATTCTTTTTTTTTCTTCAATTTCTTGGGCGGTTAGACCCCTTAAGGACGTGAGCCGCATAAAGACATGGAGGGCTGCTTAAGGACATGAGCTGCATACCTGCACTGCAGGTACACAGATCCGGGCTTGATATTGTAAACTCTACATTTGGACAAAATGCTATGAAATGACCTTTTAGCAAGTTAACATACAATGCATGAACTGAACTGGTTTATTTACAACATCACTCTTGATTCAAATCCTAATTTTATACAATATTTGGGTCATTCTTCTGCAATGTGGAATTTTGCAAACCTGAATTTTTAATTTTTTAATTTTTCAGGAATGATGCAGTTTGGCATTTTTTCGAAAGACAAAATATGTATCTTGGGAAAACTACACTAGTTCATAAAATATGTACATTTATTTTGCAGATAATGATGCGTTAGTTTGTAAAATTGACACAAAGTGTCATTACCATCCCATGTTAAAAAATCATGTAGAAATTACAAGAAAAAAAAATTAGTGGTTTTAATGTTTACAGTTAAGTACTAGCAATAGCCTGTGACAGAAAATAAAAAACAAATAGGTTAAATGCTCCAGTAGTCAGCCTTTTAGAGATCAGTTGTTAAGTTTTGTTAACCTATAAATTTCAGCTGTCAATACAACAACAAAAACGATGTAAAACTTTAGGCTGTACCTTTCTGATAATGATTCTCTAACTTGTTTCTGGAATAATATTTTTATTTTAAAAACCAAGCTATATTGTTAATATGAGAAAATGGTCCAGTAGTCGGCCATAGAAACCCAGTAGTCGGCCATGCATGGAGCCACTAGTCGGCCGTTTCATTTTCGTTTCTCTTATAAAGTGTAAGTGAATAAATTTGAACAAAATTGAATGCTTATATTTTGTTGCCATTTTAATTTTTCCTAAATATGACAAATTATACTTACCTTACTATTATTGACTCATTTCAATAGCAAAACACTAGAACAGCCAGAAATAACTTCTGGGGGGGGGGAGGGTTGATCAAATCACCTTCTGGAGGGATTTTTTGATCAAAAATACCTTCTGGAGGGTTTTTTGTTCGAAAATACCTTCTGGGGGATTTTTTTTTTTTTTGATCAAGAATACCTTCTGGAGGGGAGGGGATGATCAAAAATACCTTCAGGAGGGTTTTTTTAAATCAAGAATACTTTCTGAAAGGGTTTTTTGATCAAGAATACCTTCTAAAGGTTATTTTTTTTATCAAAAATTTCTTCTGGATGGGTTTTTTTTTTTTTTTTTTGATCAAAAATACCTTCTGGATTTTTTTTTAGAATCAAAAATACCTTCTGAAGGGAAGATTTTGATTGAAAGAGTCCTTTCATTCGTATAAACTACTGTATTAGAATTTGCATTTATGTTAAAACAAATGCCTTTGAGAGGTGCTTTACCCCCCCCCCCCCCCCCAGGGTTGGCCCAATTGGACCCAATTGGGTTGTACCCAATGGGTTTTTTTGACAAAACCCATTTAAAAAAGCCCATTATTTAGCCCACTTTTGGGTTTTTTTTAAATTTCCTGAGAAGTTTTTAAAAATATTTATTAATTTAAATACTTTCTCAATTTAAACTTCTTTTTTATTTGTTCTTCACCACAGACAATTAACGTAAAAAATGAATTTTGATCTTTAATAGTATTTGTTGACTCTTAACGGCATTAAAAATATACTTCAGAGATTTTAAATAAATGTATTTAATTTTTTTCTTAAACTGGTCAATAAATAACTCAAATTATCTTGACCAAGTCCTGTCACGTCTGATTTTCTATTTGTAGATCGTACAGAGGAAACTAATCTAGTTAAAAGGCTTTCATGTGAATTATTTTTCTGCTCACCAACACGTGACAAATCTGGAATAAACACAAGGTATATTTTTTTAGAAGTAAACAGATTTTTCAAACGGTCGACAGAAAACAGAACAGGTACAGTATTTTCATTATCTTACGAAAAAATTTAATATTTCTTACTCTGTACACAGAAATAGAGAAACAGGCAACATAAAATTCAAAGAAATGTCTTGATTAAGCTGGAATTCAATAAAAAGGGATTTAAACTACTTGAGGTTTTACAGTAGTTTTGCATAACAAAATGAAATACAATAAAGTAAAATGCAAAAAAAAAATGTTGTAATTGCAAACGAACAATAGATTTTATCACTCGAGATGTAACAATGTTTAGCCTTAACTGTTGGTAATAATGAAAATTAAAAAATCTGAAACTTCACCATTCTTGGGTTTTTTCGTCTTTTATACTTTTCTTCAGAAAACGCTGAATTTTAGCTAGTTTTCCAGCTTTTTTTTACCCAAAGACAATTTTTGCACTTGGTCCATATACTTACGCCAACAATATGCTACAAGTACTCCACATTTTCCTTAAAAAAGACAAAAAAAAAAACCACATTTCTTTTAAAAAACCCAACTTTAGTTTGGTTTTTTTGGGTTTTATTTAAAAAAAACCCTGAGTCCATGGGCTTTTTTAAAAAAACCAGGGTTTTTGCCAACCCTGCCCCCCCCCCCCCATAACGCTGCACCACTGCCAGGTGAAACAAGCATAAATTTGTTAAGTCAACCATTTGCTAATTTTTCAATGTGCAGCCAAGAATTCCTTCCAATTTTTTTAAAAATTGAACTTAGTGTAGATTAATTGAAATGTTACATGGTCGTGCATTTACGCAGGGGTTGCTATGCACCTAGAAAAGAGGGAAAACATGGAATTGTCAATAACCTGGACCTGGCCATGATATAACTCCGTAATTTTATTGATTTAAAATAGAAAAATCATACAAAAAGCATTCTAAATCAAAAGCAAATTAATGTAGCAATTTGCTACTTTTTGTTTCTGTCTGTCCGTCTTTGCATTAATTATTATTAATTCATAATTATTTAATCCTCTTTAATGCCATTGTTTCACTTGCAGATATTTCAAATGGGAGATTTCGGGATGAATGAAATAAATCATCATCTGCCTTCCTGATGTATTCTTACTGTTTTGCTTCCAAGTTTCGGCATCTTCAATATTGTGGTTTGATGTAGCATTACTGCAGGCCAGAGAATGGTAACTCTTTCTCTCTCCTTAACTGTTTTTATATGCTGGGATTGTTTGTGATTCAGTCCTAGCTACGAACCCCTTACTCAGTAGCATTTTGTAGTTAAGGTCTGTTTCATCTCAGTTAAATGTTTGATCTCACATTAAGCTCTCTCTGCTTAAATTGCTTCATTTCTTCGTGGTTTGGTGTTAGGTTTTCACCACAAGTGTTCAGCTGACGTATTTCATATTGCCTTTTCCATTTGCCTTGTTAGCTTATGCTAGCTGTAACTTCTGAAGAGCATTCTTAAAAATTTTAAGAACTGTAATTAGAAACTTACATAAACAATTATAAAAAATTCAAACGTCTTCAAGTATTGTAAATCAACAGAAAAAAAATGCAATATTTAAGCAGTAATAGCGAGCTCCATACTAGCATGGAGTGATATCTGAGTGGTCTCATTCTGCGCTAGATGTCACTCCAGATAGTTTTCTCATTCCGTGGGAGAGAGTTTTCCGCTAAACTCATAAACCTTGTTTAAACAGAGCCAGCAATAACAATTTAATTTTTACATTAACAATAAAATTAAAAAATATTTAGCAAAGTTTTGTATTCCAAAACAAATGAAAACATTCATTACGAAAAAAAATCTTGTATTTTTTGGCGGGCCCCTAAGCTAGGGGCAGAGCCGGCCTTAAGCCAATTAGAGCAAAAGAGCCCAATGGGGCCCCGCGCCAGCAGGGGCCCCGCTCTAAAAAAAAAAAAAATTTCCCCTCGCAAAAATAAACAAGAAAATAAAGAAAATAAAAAGTTCAAATGAACTTAACTGATAATAATTATAATATACTTAACTGATATTTAAGCTGGGGGTATGGAGCTACTTTCAGTGTGATTAAGGGAGTAGGGGGGATTCCCTGAGACTTTTAGCATCCCTATTAAAGTAAGCAAATATCTGTCCCTAGAAACCTATCTGAAACTAGTAGTATCAGATACATTTCCAGAAGAAGAAAAAAAACATATGGCCGATTGAACATTTTTAAATCCATATCTAAGGCCATACCCGCTGTACCCTATAACCGTCGGTCAAGAGAAAGGAACTAGGTAGTGGGGAACCAAAGTACAAATTTTTAATGATTATCAGCAATTAATACGGGCCCCTATCCCAGGATCTTACTATCACATTGGCAATGCGGAAATTTACCCCCGAGATTCCGAAATTTCAGGAATCTCCAAAGCAATCTTTTTAATTTATTTCATTTATATATTTACTTTTATTATTTTTTTACTTTCTTCATTTGTATTGATAAAAAATCTTAAAACTCAGCAGTAATGACAATTTTTTCAATACACAATTAACACTAACGTAGGTGCAATTCTGAAAAATAAGCAAACAAAAGATACTTCAAATACTGTGTGCATTTATTAGCGTAAAACCTCTCCATAACAATTCTATAAAGCAAATTGCCATTAATCTTCTAACGTTTCTACATATTGCCTGGAAATAGGTTTTTAAGTCTTCAAGCCCAAAAAATTTCTTGGAGCATCCATCAAATCCTGACATATCTCCCCTAACGTGACTGAAGATGCGTTTTTAAAATTCAATTTCAAAAAATTCAGGAGGAAGCTACTCCTTACCTCAACTTTATCACAAAAAAACTGACTAAAAGTACATCATTCAGTTTCAATTTTAAAGGATTTCCAAGGAAGGAAAATTCATAAGTTTCACCACCCTCCTCCCTTTCTTCTCCTCTAACGTCTCCAAAGCACAGAAATTTTGGGCCGTCACAAATGACTTTTCCCAGCCTCCCTTTTATATTGTTTACCCCTATATTTCACCCCTAGTTTAAAAAATCTTGGATCTCCTTCAGGCTCGTGCCCAGGACAACAGATATCCCATCTCTTGCCCCCCCCCCTCCCCCCGTGCACGCCCCTGCCGCAAAGACAGCCTAAAATATTGCTTTTAAGATTTAAATTTTAAAATATTTTCTGATAAAGTTATCTGAAACCTTTTTCCTAACTAATGACCCCTTTCTTTAGAATCAGCACAATAGCTTAAAATTTTCGTTTTAGAAAATACTACTACGAGAGAACTCTCGAACCCTTCTTTCTCTTGGATAGCATAAAACTGATTTCAATTTCGAAAAAAAAATAAGGGAAGAATCACTTCCCTTTTCTTCCATTGTTTCCAAACAGAGCCTAAAATTGAGTTTTTAACACTTCAATATGGAAAATTTTTCAAAGAGTCACTGAATGCCCTAACGTCACCAACGATAGTCTAAAATTGCGCCTTAAAGCCCTCGATAGGAGATCACTAAATTCCTTTCATCTCCATTTTCATCAACATCACCTTGGGACTAAAATTCCGGAAATTTTTTTTTAGAGGAACCCTTAATTTCCTATCATTACCAAAATTAATCTAAACTTATTTTTAAATTTTTAAAATAATTCGGTAGGCAGGAAACCTCCGCCTTACTCCTTTCCCTTCATTTTACACAGAATTGTCCAAATTTGCGATTTTAGACGTTGGCTTTGAAGACCCTTCCGGGGAGCGTGGGTGGTTTATCTGACCTCTAACGCCCCCCCCCCCCAAACTTTTATCTCCGTACCAAAACTGCTGTTTTTAAACTTCAATTTCGAAAAATTACCCAAGAAGAGCTCCTCCGTTCCCTGCAATTCCGTTCCACTTCTGACATCCCATGCAAAGACGGCTGATTTTTTGCATGTAGTCTAAAATCCCTTTTTTAGAACTGATAAATTTTGGTGCATTTTCTTTTTCCGTCTAAGCTGTAAATTGCGTAGGCGGCTCGTACGAGAGTACCCCCCCCCTCGGGCGGGGGGAGCAACCGCCCGCTCACTGCCAATGGTGAAGGGAATTGCCCCCTCACTTTTCATATTCTCAAAGTTGCACAATAATGATCGATACATAAAATGATTTTTTATGGGTGGATTGATTTATTCCACGAAAATAAAATTCTAACTAAATGGACTTTTCTAGTGTTATTTCACGATAAACGAACTTTGAATTGAAAGAAGAAAGTCTACAGTGGTCATCCGTCCCGGTTTTGGAGGCCATATTCCACATTTTTTGGAATTAATTTAATCAATCATGTTAAAATCCCACAATATCGTCCAATTTTACAAAAAAAAAAAAAAAAACAAGAAATCAGCAGCCGAGGCGCCATTCCCTAACCCCCACACTTCTTTTTACCCCCCCCTTTTCTCGTGTACCAAACGCATATGATTGAGCATAAATATTCTCAGAGCTATTTTTCTTACGTTCTTAAAATTTACACTTATTTTTGTGGTCATTCATTCATTCTTTCATTTAATAATAATAATAATAAAAAAATTAAAAAAGAAATGTGATGTAGAAATTTGAAGGAAGACGGACAATTGGGGCAGTTTCGAATCCTTGCCTGAATCAGAAAAATCGGTCGGCACCTCGATTTTGTATCACCGTTCTGTTTAGGGCCCCGTCAGATCTCTCAAATCGGGCCCCGCATCTGCTAAGGCCGGCTCTGACTAGGGGTCCCCAAAGCCCTTGATTCTCCGACTTACACTTAAATTATGACCTGCTAAACGCTATATCAGCAGAGTAGTTTTCAAGGCTTTTTGGTGCATAAATTGATTTAATATTATGTAAATGCCGCTGGTATGGCAAATAATAAGGAATGGTGGGCCACCATTACTTTACTGTGTCAAGATCAAAAGAGTTATTTGAAGGTAAAATTAAGGGTAACAACAACGTTTTATTGCACAAAACTTGCAGGTTATTGGACACATGTGTTTCAATTTTGCAAAGAACACTTTTTCCAGTGCAAACGAAGTGTATGGATGAAAAGACATCGGACAAAAGCCGAAAGTAACTTGAAGGGGTTTTTTTCTTGATCTGACTGTATCCTAACTGACTGAATTCAAGTTAATTATTCTCGTATTTTTCAAAGCAGCCTTTAAAACAATTGCCAGTGATCTATAGGACATGGGCAAATACAAACTACCATACTCAATGTGGACAGAGAACTGTCGACTGTTAGACCGCTATCGGACACATCAGCCTGTGCTACATTTGCAAGTTTAATCCTCATTTGTGACGTTGTAGAAAAAAATCTTCATTTCTAAATGTGTTTTTTTCTTTTCTTTAAAGTCATTTATATGTAAAAGCAGCATCTTCATTTACGTTTGAAGTAATAACTCAACAGTTTGAAACTATTGTAACTAAATAGACTACTTTAGAAGAGAAAAACAGTGCTCTAGAACAAAGGACGCAGTTGACAGCAGTGAACAACACAAAGAAAGGGCAAGCTAGGGGCGGCAGAGCATGTGTGATGTGCACGCTGCATAAACATTTGAAGGCCATTTCGCAATTGCCTAGGTCATTCAACTAACTGTACATTACGTATTTATTTCTCTAGAGTCTAATTTCAGCCATTTGTAGTTTCAAATGAGAGACAATTATAAATTGTCATTCCATTTTCGCCAGTTCGGTGAAAAATCTGGCTGAATATTGAGAATTTAAAGTCAAATGGGCAGCTAGAGATATTATTCGATTTTTGCTGAAATTTTCCAGATATAGGCTTTACATATATCTCAATTTCATTGTTTTTTACTCCTGATGTCCAGTGTTATAGGTAATTGACCGATTAATGCAAGAAAAAGCGTAGTGCGCTTCATATCAGTTGTTTTAAATAGCTTCCATTTGTTGTCCTTGCAAAAATGTAAATGAAAGGCACCCCATGGTTTTTTTACATTAAAGTTAATGGTTTGATCAATTTGTCATACTTAACGTACAAAGTAACGTATTTTTTCCGTTTTAGTTTAGATAATTTTGCATTGAATTTAAATTCAAGGTGGTAGCCAAATTACCTCTTCAGATGGAGTAAGTTTTAACTTTGTACTTCAACTTTAGTGTAAGGCTTCAAAAGCGAACTGTTCTAGAAAGAGGTACTACTTATCCCAACACACTATATAAAGATTTTATTGTAGTGATACTAGCTCTTTCTTTTATCTCTTTTGTTTTACAGACATGCAGCTTGTTGAATCCTAGTTATGTTTGGAACTGTTTTATGTATAATTTATGTTAAAAATATATAATACAAGTAAAAGTATTTTCTTACTGTATAAATTCAGAATTTATAAAACTTATGTAATTTTGCTGCCTGTATTAATTTTAAACAGGTCTTGGACAGTAGTTTGTGTTTTTGACAGTTACATAAAAACCCATGTCAAAAGTGGAATTTTGACTTGACGATAAAACCCATTCATTAGATCCAGACACTGTCAAAGACTTTCCAAGCTTGGTTCCAATTGTATTGGATAATCATTAAGCATTTTGTCTTCAACAATGATGACACTTATAATGTTGCTTTCAGAAGTCCTGGTTTTAACACGCTGCGGAAAAGCCATTCTTGTGTTTGCCCTGGACCTGCAACTGATTTGAAGTGGGAGTTTAAAAAAAAAGTCTATTCGACCACTGTTTGAAAACAGTATTTTTTGTTTATTGCAACTTATCCTTTGCTATGTTTAAAAAAATGAGCATGTGCATCAAAATGAAATCGTATTTGTGACAAAAAACAAAAGAAAAAAAGAAGGTTTAGCAACTCTTCAGAATAGACATTTAAGGTTTCATGCTAAGGAGGAATCCTATTCTTGTGAATATAGTCTAAAGGCGTTTTCTCAAAGTTAATATTTGAAGAAAGATTTGAGGATATACATTATGGAAAAACTATATTCTTGTGACTATTGTAAAAAGACATTTTCTGTTAATTAAAAATTGAAAAGGCATTGGAAAATACACACAATTAAAAAACTATTATTGCGAGGGTTGTGGGAAGACATTTTCTGATTGTTCAAATTTGAAAAGTCATTTGAGGATACACACTAAAGAAAAACCATATTCTTGTGAGTACTGTCTAAAAGTTTTTTCTACAAGTTCTGATTTGAAAAAGCATTTGAGGATGCAACATACAAATGAGAAACCTTATTCTTGTGAGTATTGTAAAATGACATTTTCTTTTAGTTCATATTTGAAAACACATTTGAGGATACACACAAATGAAAAACCATATTCTTGTGAGTATTGTAAGAAGACATTTACTCGAAGTTCACATTTGAGGACACATTTGAAGATGCACACAAATGAAAAACCATATTCTTGTGAGTATTGTGACAGAACATTTTCTGTTAGTTCAGGTTTGAAAACACATTTGAGGAAACACACAAAGGAAAAACCATATTCTTGTGAGTATTGTAAAATGACATTTTCTTTTAGTTCATATTTGAAAACACATTTGAGGATACACACAAATGAAAAACCATATTCTTGTGAGTATTGTAAGAAGACATTTACTCGAAGTTCACATTTGAGGACACATTTGAAGATGCACACAAATGAAAAACCATATTCTTGTGAGTATTGTGACAGAACATTTTCTGTTAGTTCAGGTTTGAAAACACATTTGAGGATACACACAAATGAAAAACCATATTCTTGTGAGTATTGTAAGAAGACATTTACTCGAAGTTCACATTTGAGGACACATTTGAAGATGCACACAAATGAAAAACCATATTCTTGTGAGTATTGTGACAGAACATTTTCTGCTAGTTCAGGTTTGAAAACACATTTGAGGAAACACACAAAGGAAAAACCATATTCTTGTGAGTTTTGTAAAAAGACATTTTCTGCAAGTTCAAATTTCAAAACACATTTAAGGATTCACACCGATGAAAAACCATATTCTTGTGAATATTGTAAAAAGACATTTTCTGATGGTTCAAGTTTGAAAACACATTTGAGGATACACACAAATGAAAAACCATATTCTTGTGAGTATTGTAAAAAGACATTTTCTGTTAGTTCAAATTTGAAAACACATCTGAGGATACACACCAGTGAAAAACCATATTCTTGTGAGTATTGTAAAAAGGCATTTTCTCAGAGTTCAAATTTGAAAACACATTTGAGGAAACACACCAATGAAAAAACCTAATATTGAGAGTAGAAAAGTTTTTTCTATGACCTCACATTTCAGGCAGTGAGAAGCAAAGGGATATAAGTAGACTGTTAAAAGTTTTCGAATAGATCACGTTTAAATTTCAGATCCTAGGTAGGCATTCTTAAAAATTAATAAAATCAAGATCATGCTGTGTAGCAGAACCTACTAGAGCTCTTGCCCCAAAACAGAAGAGAAGTCCCCCTACTATTTGTGCTGGTTACCTCTAAATGTTTAATTTTGTCATTTACACCCTTTTGCTTCTTATTGCCTCATTTGAGCATACACACTAATGAAAAACCATATTCATATGAATATTGTAAAAAGGTATTTTCTGTTATTTTAAGTTTGGAATGGCACTAATGAAGAACCATGTTCGTGCTAGTGCTGTAAAAAGATATTTTCTGTTTTTTTAAGTTTGAAACAGCACTAATGAAGAACCATGTTTGTGCGAGTGTTGTAAAAAGACATTTCCTCATCCTTCAAATTATAAAATTCATTTGATGATCCACATTAACGAAAAAACTTGTTATTGTAAATATTGTAAAATGTTATTTTCAAATCGGCCGAGTAAGAAAAGTTATTTTAGGACATGTACTGAAGAAAAACATAGTCTTGTGAAATTTGTAAAAAAGAACTTTTTTGCAGCTCAATTTTAGAAAGACATTTAGGGGTGAAGCAAGTATCAAGGAGTGCTATATTCTTATAAGTTTTTTAAGATCTTTTCTTTTAATTCAAGTTTGTATAAAACTTTGTGAATGCATACTTTGGGATAACCGTATTGTTAATTTAAATTGTGGATTGTTGTCTATAAATAAATGAATATCCACATGCTAAAACCTGAAACATGTCTGAAGTTTTCAAAAAAGGTTTTAGTGCTTGTTTGTTCTCTAATATTCGGCAACCGAATAATAAACAATATTTAATGTGCTACAATTGGTAAAGTAACTCGTATTTTTATACAATGAGTGGAAGGTATTATACAGCAGGAATAGGAAGTTATTCGATTTTGTTACTCAATTTGAAAAAAAATTTCACTTAAGAGAATGAAATACAAACTCAGATTATCACGGCTTATATTTTGTTGCCATTTTAACTTTTCCTAAATATGGCAAATTACATTTACCTTACTATTATTCACTCATTTCAATATTGAAGCACTAGAACAGCCAGAAATAACTTCTAGAGGTTGGTGTTTTGATCAAAACTGCCTTCTGGAGGAATTTTTTGATCAAAAATATCTTCTGGAGGGTTTTTTGTTCAAAAATACCTTCTAGGGGATTTTTTTTTATCAAGAATACCTTCTGGAAGGTTTTTTTTTTTTTTTTTTTGATCAAGAATACCTTCTGGAAGGTTTTTTTTTTTTTTTTTTTTTGATCAAGAATACCTTCTGGGGGGGGATGATCAAAAATACCTTCGGGAGGGTTTTGTTTTTGATCAAGAATACCTTCTGAAAGGGTTTTTTGATCAAAAATACCTTCGGGAGGGGTTTTTTTTTATAAACAAGAATACCTTCTAAAAGGGTTTTTTGATCAAAAAATACCTTTGGGAGGGTTTTTCTTTTGATCAAAAATACCTTTTGAAGGGTTTTTTTTAATCAAAAATATCTTCTGAATGGGTTTTTTTGATCAAAAATACCTTCTGGATGGTTTTTTTTAACCAAAAATACCTTCTGAAGGGAATATTTTGATGAAAAAAACCTTCTGAAAGGGGTTTTTGATCAAAAGAGTTCTTTCATTTGCATAAACTACTGTATTAGAATTTGCATTTATGTTAATAATAACCAATGCCTTTGAGGGGTGCTTTAACCCCCCCTCCCCCATAACGCTGCGCCACTGCCAAGGAAAACATGCATAAATTTGTTAAGTCAACCATTTGGCTAATTTTTCAATGTGCACCAAGAATTCCTTCCAATTTTTTTAAAAAAATTAAAATGTTACATGGTTGTGCATTTACGCAGGGGTTGCTATACACCTGGAAAAGAGGGAAAAGATATAATTGTTAATAATAGTCTCAAATCATCGAAATTTCTGGATAGGTGAGGAATTTCTTTTCTTTCCTTTCATATGAGGGATGCAGCTGCTGTGTACCAGTTGTGCTGTAAAGTGAGTTTCCTCAAACTTGTCTGAAAATTTTCGATTCGTTCTAATGTTAAGAATCATGCTCACGAAAATTGGAAATTGTGCTGCATAGCATTTTTATTCTATTTTTGAAATTTAACTCAGATTTAAGTAAACTCTCTACCGTGTTGGAAACATGCCAACGTTAAACCCGTTTAGGAAACTTCTTTTGCTTTGCTTCAGATTTCAACCCTCCTACTTACTGCAAATATTTAAATCATTTTGATGTTTGTAATTTATTTTTATAATATTCTATTCTAGAATGGCTTTTTTTTTATTTAGTACTTTATTTATTGATTAATTAATATTAGTTACAACAGAAGCAGGACAACACTGCAGCGGTCATCAGATTCCTGAAAAATTCTGTACACTATTTCTTAACTGGGAAATTTTTTTTGTAAGAAGCGTAAAGTTTTTGAGAATTAAAAAAGCATTACAATGTCTAAAGCAGATTTGTACTGTATTTTCCCAAGTAATAATCCATCATAGCATCCTTTGCAATTGAAAAAAATCAACTTTTAAAGCACTGTGTCATATGTATATAGTCCCAGGGTAGCCTCTCAAATGGGTAGGTTAAATGTATCACATTTATATTTTAAATCACAGTAAAACCTTGTTAAGTCGACCCTCAAGGGACCTAAAATTCTTGACCACTTATGCGGAGTGACTACTCATGTTGAGTGGGAAATTCAAATTAAGAAAAAGAAAAGCCTTAGAAATATTTTCATAAATAGCAGTAGACTTCTGTGAGAAAAACAGTAGCTTATGTAATCAATGTCTATAAATAAGTGGAAATTTTAAAAGGGGGGGGGGAAATACTAATCATAGTTACTTTGTTTTATTTTCTCTAACTTAAACATTACTTTAAAATTTTTTTATTGTATTGTGCTTATGGTACATTAAAAGAATCTATCAATGTTGACTGATGAAGTTGTTGCTTACGGGAAATAACTATCTCTTCTAACATACATCAGGCTTTAAATTCTGTTTGTTGTACCTCTCGTGGATGAATGTTAAATAATAACTTTCTCCATGTGTTAGGTTTTGTCTGTCTTGCTGGATGGAGTTCGATTCATATTCTCGGCACTCGGCAGAGGCACAGCAAGAAGTTTGCTTTGAATGACCAGAACCGAGGAGTGAGATTTCAAGTCAAAATGACTATCAAACAGCCTTTCAACTAGGTCCGACACTATTTTCTAAGATCCGATAAGGAAAAAGAGTTTTAGAAAACAATTTTCGGGTGACTAGTTAACCGGGGTAGAATTAAATTTGGTGACCAGTAAAGGAGGATCATTACTGTGAATTAAGTCCTTGTCGGGACTAAAGAAAAACGACCACTTAAACGGAGTGACCACTTAACCAGTAAACTCTTTATTCAGGTTTTACTGTATATTCATATTCTCTTACTCAATTTGCTTCGCATTGTGTACTTACAAGGGAAAGTTGTAAACTTGGAAAGAAAATCAAACAGATTATTTCTGCTTAACCAAATAAGATTTGGTAATTGTTTAAAATTGGAAATCGTACAATATTTTAAAAATAATTAAAATTCGGTTGACGTCGATAACCTGGAATTTTCTGTGAGCCCACCTGGAAAAGTCGGAAGTTTCATTCTCGAACTTTCCTGGCAACCCTCTTTATATTTCACAAACAAAAGAAATAAAAATCACAAAACTTTTCTAGTTTTAGATTGCATAAAATGCCATTTTGAATCAACATTTAAATTGAAATGATATTCAACAAGTTTTATCCAAATATTCGGTACCGTAAACCCCCGATTATCCACGAAATAGGGTGCCAAGTTAACGGTGGAAAAGCGAATTTCGCAAAATAGGTAAAAAGCGATCCTAGGGAAGTGATGTAATAGCTTTAAGAACCACATACTTTTAAAATACAGCTAAAAATGATATCAGTATGTGGAAAAAGATATGGTAAAAGCTAATAAAGGATCCTCATTTTAGCATCCAATCACATACACGTCATTTGATCGGACAATCAGATACAAATGTGGCGACCAGCAACAGGCTCCTGCCCCAGCTAGGCTGGTCCTAGGCAGTTTCTCAGTCCCCCATGAAGATCAAGGACCCTCTTAAAGCTATCCTTGCTCATTACCACCTCTTCTGGTAAGCAGATCCATTATCCCACGATCCTACTAAAGTAGTAATTTTTCCTCATTTCCAGGTTAGCCTGAGATTTGAATACAATGACCCCTCTTCCTGCTTTCTGCACAAAAATTTAATCCATTTTCATCTTTTATTTTGATAAATTTAAACAACTGAATCATGTCCCCTCTGATCCCCCTCTGCTCCAGGCTATACATATTAAGCCTATTAAGTCTGGTATCATAGTCTACATCTGAATGTCCCCTTACTAGTCTAGTCACCCTTCTTTGAACCATTTCCAATACAGAAATATCTTTCCTCAGATAAGGCGACCAAAACTGTACAGAAAATTCCAAAATTGTAATAAACCTCGAGCAGAAGCTGTGGCCCTTTTCAGGCTCTCTACAGGCCATGATTACCTGGCTGAGCCCCTCCACGAGACAAGTATCTTAACATCTAGTAATTGTCTAATTTGCGGTTCTGGCAACATGAATCTACTCATCTCCTCTGCTGCTCGAAACTTGACCCAACCGATCAAAAACTAAAATGTCTCGGAAAGCTTTATTGGTCTGCGCGATCTGTCGTGGCCTCCCAGAAATGAATTTCTCTTTATTTCTGCAGTGGCGGATCATGCGATTTCGGGACCCCAGGCGCAACCTATCTGGAGGCCCCCTTTAATTGACACAACGAAAGTGATATGGTTTCCTATATTTACAATGTAAAAAATCATATTTTTTTTAATCAACAAGCTTTTTTTTTGGGGGGGGGGATTATTCTTATTTAAAAAGGAAAAACAACGATATTTCTGACAAAAAAAGTTTACTGCGAAAAATTTTGTCTTTGTTTTTTGGTAATTTAGGTAGTGCAGGGTGTGAGATCCGAACCCCAATTTCAGACCATCTAGCAAAATCGCAGCTTTCCCCTGTTTTTCAATGCGCATCATTCAGTGGCGCAACCAGAGAGAAAAAAAATCTTAGGGGCGGGAGGTTTTTTTCATTTGGCCCAGAAAAAAAGAGAGAGGAGAAAGAGAACCTTTAATTGGATAGGAAAAATACGGAGAGAGGGGGGTCCGGGGGAAAGTTCTCCCCCGGGAAAAATTTTAAACTCGTAGTTTTAAAAACGCAGTTTTACACTTTCTTTGATGATGTTAGGGGGCACAAAGGTGCAGCTGCAGGCAGGTCCGGATCTGCGCACCCGCAGACCCCGTAGTGCGGGGGTGCACCTGGTTTTTTTACGGCCCAAGAAATTGAAGAAAAAACTGAAAAAATCTAGCACTCTAAGACTTATTAACGTTACAAATATACACTGCTGGCCTCTGAGGCCCTACAAATTTTGTTGTAGGGGGTCCAAAATTTATAGATCCGGTCCTGGGTGCAGGGGTCTCAGCAGAAAGTTGTTGACATTGAAGTCCTAAAAACACGATTATAGGTTATATTTATTGACGTTAGGGTAAGGGATGGAGCTGAGGGACTGCCTTTAATCGATTTTTTTTTCATAACAATAGATAGAGATCAATTCCACCTCCCCCCCTTCCCAATTTTCGAAACTGTATAGTTTCAAAAATACAACAGTAGACAAACTTTACGGGATATTTAAAATGTGATGAAAACCTTCGTGAGAGATTTGCTTTTGTTTCTTTCTTGAAAATTGTACAGTATAATGCAATCCATACTTAAAGGATAACTTAATAGGCTAGACCGGTTATAGTTTAGACACATTTTACATTTTGATTTTTGTTATATTTGTTATTTTATATTTTTCTTTACGAGGGTTACGTACCAAATCAAAATTTCCATCGGATTCAAGCAAAATTTTCTTATTAAATAATGATTTCAAACCTTTGTAGAGATAATGTATTCGCAACAATTCGTATCTTAAATTTCTTCTCGAAATTTATTAACTGCGAAATGAAGTTTTTAAGGGTTGTTTTGAAAAAAGATTTTTACAAAATATTTTGTTCGAGTGAGATGCTAAAAGTAAATTTGATTTAGTTAATGTAAATAAAGTATGGCTATCTTCTCCGAATTACGCTCTTTTAAATATTTCTAGAGTAATTTCATTCATTTGAGGGTTTTTTTTTTTGAGCAATCACGATTGTTTATTGTTCTCATTTGACTGTTTTTGGCGTTACGCTGATTTTATTTTCCCACCAGCACTCTCTGCCAGCACCACCGTCGCGTCGACCGGCCTCACGATGCTGCTCCTCTTACGAAAGCCGTCTCCAGGTTGCGTCCATGTCCTACACACACACGCCTACACACTGATGCCTGCGCACAGACACAAGCACACACTCCTACACACATACACACACTCATGCCTGCACACAAACACATATGTCTACATACACACATACGCACACTCATGCCTGCACACAGACACAAACACATGTGTCTACATTAGGGTGTCCCAAGATATAATGGCGAAAAAAAAATTTGTGAAATCGAATACGCATACCCTCCAAATTTTTTCCATTTCACCTCAGAAACATGAGAAAAAAGTTTCATTGCAATAAAATAACGGGAACCCGTGCCGACTTGAGGTCAAAGTTGGACCTGAAATCCCTGTACGGCGACTACAGTGGAAAGATTGCTAACTGCATAACTACTTACTACACGCGACATCAATTTATTTAAAGCAGATATTTACAGCAATATTAGACTAAAAGAAACATTACTGCACATATTTTTATTTCAATATTTGCTTTTTGCAGTTAGGATAGAGCTTCTGCTGCTCTTGAACGCAACGTAACACAGATTGTTTTTGTTCCTCATCAGATGTTAGCAAACCATGAAAGTCCTGCATCATTTTTACCGCTCTTTCAGCAGCATCGTTTACTGCTCTAATCATTGAGACATTCTTTTACACATCAAGGAATGAAATATTATTGATCATACCATAAAAGCTGGATGAATTTTTGTAGAGTAGCTTTTGAGATAATTGGGCCCACATTTTCGTATTTTTATCAAAAAGCACAAATTTTTGTTTTCGTGCTTTGACTGGCAAAATGCATTGAAGCCATGATTTCACGTATATTGTCACTACAAACAAGCAGACATCAAATAATGCTTCATTTTCCTTCGTATCTAATTTTAGTTGTGAACTAAATAGTAATAGTTTTAGGGAGTAAATCGCTCGAGCCATCCATCGAGCTTTGTGCATGACTCCCGGTGGTCTTATTTTAAATTCCTTTTCTGTATCTCCACCTAAAAATAGGATAGGCAGTTCTATCAACTCTTGATAGTCATCCCTGACGGTAATATTAGTAAGTTCAGCACGGTAAAAATCAAGTAAATTTTCCAAGTTAGGGTACCGTTCGGAACAACTCCGCAGCTCCTCCATAGCACTGTATTTAAGTGAGATAGATCAGTTCATATATGTGATGGCGGCAAGCAAAGGAAAGCATTTCTCTATCAAATTTTTGCTCAAAAATAGCGCAAGAACCATTTAAAAGACCTGTTCTGGAAGCTGTAATATCACAACTTAACTTTGTCTTCGAGATTCCAATCTAAAACTGCCTTTCAAACAGCCTTTGTTTGTTCTTTTACTGTGGAATTATCCAGTTTAGACTCAGCAATGAGTTGTTCCGTCACATCCATATAAAATAACTATAGATAAGTGATCTTCTTTTGATTTTTGAGCACTCAAAGCAGGCAACAGTCCCATCTTCCTATTTTGATTAACCGAAGTGCATCAGCATGTGCAATATTGAATAAATTGTTTAAATTACTTGAAAATTCTTGTTGGCGCTGCCTGAATACCTCTTGCAGTTTCTCTGCATTTTTTTGTAAGTCTCTCTAGATTTGATACAGGTTTTTAAGTTTATTCACACAATTTAGCAACGATTTGGTGGGAACGCGTGCCTTTTCCCAAGAGATGATGCATTCCAATAGCGATATTTGCACTTTCACTGATGGTTAAATTTACTTCTCGAATGTTATAAAACAAAACCGACAGAACTTGTCCGTTAGAGGGAAGTTTCAAGCCCGTAGTTTGTTGTTTTACGACTCCTATTAAAAATATCCCTTTTTTCAAACTTTGCAATTCCACTGCCATGTTTCGTTCCCTATGGAAGGACTATACTGCGCTCGCTGACCGGAATGTATTCGTACTGACATGTTTGACGGTTTGCAAATTACTACGGATAAGCTCCCCTCCCCCCAACATATGTTTTTCTGTTTTCATTTGTTTTCTGTGCACTATTTACAGCTGTTTTGAGCTTTGCAAAGTATCGCGTCGCCAGCATTTGCTTGCTTATATGAATACACGTGCTATTTACACGTTTAGGCTTTTAGGCTCAAGTCGGCACGGGTTACCGTGCTTCAAATTGCATGAAACTTTTTTTCCAACGGTTTTGATATAAAAGGAAAAAAAATAAGAGGGTATGCGTTTTAAAAAAACGACTTTCATTTTTTTGGGACACCCTAGTCTACATACACACACACGAACACCTACACACACAGCACTGCAGACACAACACGCACACACATGCATACATACACACACACGCACCCACACACATGCGCCTACACAAACATACACGCCTGTGATTGCGAAAAACATAACTTGAATTCAAGATGCCAAAAATTCATTTTTTTTTTTTTTTTTTTGAGCAATCACGAATTGCTTATTGATTATTTACTTGACCAAAGTTGGTTTGCTCTGATTTTTCAGATTACCATGGCGATGGCTGTTTTTATTATTTATTTAGAGAGCAAAATTTTCGTAGTCATAGTTACAAATCGTCTGAGGCCAGGGGCTTCAAATAGGGAGGGGGGTGAGAGGGGTGGTTGCACTCCCAAATTTTTCACTCAGAATAATAAAAAATGGTCAATTCATTTAAGATAACTTATAAAATCATTTGCCTGCATTTTCAGAACAGAAAAAACTGATTTAGAATAATTATTTTCCTTAACTAAAGAAGTAGTCTCTTCATATGGGTTAAGTATGTCAAAAATGCATAGTCTATGTTATGAACGGGCATCTTGTATGAGATGCCGGTACAGTGTTGAGACTGCTCAATTTTTACGCGTAAACTCCATGTCATTTTACATAAATATTAATGCTCATGTTTTAATGTTTAGCTAGTAAGTATTCATTGACTCCTTGTACTAGAAACACATTTTAGTAACTCGATGTATTATATGCTTTCTTAGAAACTCTTTGTAAAGCTATGCTCTTTTTGAAAAACATCCTATATCAAAAAATACTTTCACGTCTACAAATATATCTTGATGCTCTTTACTTGACAATCTCTGAGTAACACACGATGGTATTCAAGAGTTAAATCTATAAAAGTCCCCTGGACGAATTACTGGAAAGCGACTTTTTCAATGATAGGAAATCTGATGTCATTTTGATAGGTATGACTTTGTTTGAATTTTCGTTTACTGTACTTATATTGTGGAGCGCTTTTTTGAACAATGCTACACTCTATCACAAAACTTTCAATCCGTCAATCATAATTCATGGATTGACAATTGAAACTTAGTAATTTTCGAACAAAATGATCAATTCAGTTTCTCAAGAAATTGAGACAGGATTTGATTAGATACATTTATCATTGGTCTTAAGTTCAATATTACGTAGATCGGTTACAGAAAACAAAAAAGAAAATATTACACTTATAAGTTAAATTTATAGCATGAGGGAAGAAGAACTGTTTTGTAAATTGTGCGACTATACTTTTTAATGATGGGTCATTCATGTGATCCGAAGTTTTTTCCCTCACCTTTTTGTATTTTTTTGAAATTTAGCTCATCAATTGTACCCTTTGAGGTAATCAAAAGTCCAAATTTTTAGATTTTTATCTCTATTATTTTTTTATTTATGACACTTTGATTTTTCGAAAAACCCTCTTTTTTTCATGGATGTTTGAACATAAAATGGACGATAACTCAGCACCAAATATAGATAGAAAGATTTGGTAAAAAGCATTTTAAAGTACATTAGTTGCTGTTTAATTAGATATGCAACATGACTAATTTCAAAAGAATTTTAATTTTAAAAAAATGAAATTTAAATTTTAAATTTAAATTTCTTAGAAAAGGTATAATGAATTTTTTTAAAAAAATTCTCAAAAATTTGTGTGTATTTTATCTTCATTTGTGCAAAATTTCAAGTTGGGATCTCAATGGGATCATATTTTTATGAATTTTTAAATAAAATTTGACTTATGAAATAATGACATTTTTCAGATTCTAACTAGTTAAATAGAAGGTTCATAGACTAAGGATGGTCTAGTAAGTAGTAACTGATCATGACTATGCTTGAAATGAGCTGACATGAATTTGTAAATTGGAACCCCCCCCCCCCCCCCCGCCACACAACCACTTTTTATCTTTTTTTTTTTTTTTCAAAACTGTATTTAAAAAAAAAAGCTGGCACGTAAGAGTTATAATCATAATAAACTGGGATGAGTGCCTAAGGCTTATAAATGGGGAGGAGGGGGGGTATAAAAACTAAAAGTCAGAAAAATTTTAACAGACAAATAGAACCACTCATTTGCAGCTTTTTTCTTTCGAAAAGTGGGACGATAGGGGGAGGGGGAAGAGCAATCTGGAATGAAGCTTAACAACATGGAAGGTTATGCTCAAACTAGCAAAATTTGTTTGATCTATAACTGCTTTTAATATATGCATATATTGATCTCGCTGCATTGCTCTCCTTTACAACTGAAACTAAAAAGAAAACTAGCATTAAAGAAAAGAAGACCGCCGCACTCCAAATATTGTAGAAAGACAGTTTTATGCGGAGATACATATGATCTGATACTTAGATTGATTTTTAGTTTAGTATGAAAAGAATGAAACAAAATGGGGGGAAACACTCCTATTTTGCCATGATCTTGGGGCAAACTATTTCTTTCCTCCGTCCAAAATTGAAAGTTGGCGCGGGGGTAGGGGATGAAATGAATCATAACGTTCTTTATCAGATAGTGAATTAATCAAGTAAATTTTGTGAAGTTCGGATTGAAAAAGAAACACTTGGTCCGAAAAAAAAGCGTCAGGTGAGGCGTGATACTATTATAGTGTTAATCGTATGTGTGGGAGGGGGGGAATGTACTTCGTCTTGCTTTAAAGAAGAACATTTACCAGCTTTTTATATTCTTTCTATTCATTTTGTTTTATTTTATTAATTTATTTATTTTTTTGCGTTTTGAAAATAGTTTTGAAAAAAAGTAATAAAAGTGGTGGTGCTGGGGGGGGAGGTTGCTTTTTCTTGCTTTAAAGAAGATTATTTACCAACTTTTAATAAGTTTACTATTCATTTTGTTTTATTTATTTAGTTATTTAATTTTAATTTTCGAAATGTTTTGAAAAAAAAATTAAAAGTGGTGGGGGGGTTTACTAATCTACAAATCAGCTCATTTCAAGCATAATCATGATCAATTACTACTTACTAGACCATCCCCAGTATGAAAACCCCATATTTAACTAGTTAGAATCTGAAAAATGTTGATTATTTCATAAGTCAAATTTTATTTAAAAATTCATAAAAATATGATCCCATTGAGATCCCAACTTGAAACTTTGCACAAATAAAGATAAAATACACACTATATTTTGAGAATTTTAGAAAAAAAATTCATTATACCTTTTCTAAGAAATTTAAATTTAAAATTTAAATTTCATTTTTAAAAATTAAAAATATTTTGAAATTAGTCATGTTGCATATCCAATTAAACAGCAGCTAATGTACTTTAAAATGTTTTTTATCAAATCTTTCTATCTATATTTGGTTCTGAGTTATCGTCCATTTTATGTTCAAACATCCATGAAAAAAAGAGGGTTTTTTGAAAAATCAAAGTGTCATAAATAAAAAAATAATAAAGATAAAAATCTAAAAATTTGGACTTTTGATTACCTCGAAGGGTACAATCGATGAGCCAAATTTCAAAGAAATACAAAAGGGTGAGGGGAAAAAATTTCCCAAATTTTGGATCACTTGACATGGAATGACCCTGACGCAAAATAAATACTAGCCCAATTTAAAAAGTTTTCTTGGTTATTTTACAGAGAGGAATCTGAAGGAAATGTGTTTTTTTAACATAACTTTCTTGCTTCCATTGTTTTTTGACTGTTTCAATCAGGTCAGTCATTTGAAAGATGACTTTTGTGTCTCGCTCTCAACATCAAAATTGCCTTATTATTCTTAACATTAAAACCATTTTATTATCACTTCCTGTTAACCAATATGTATTTTATACCATATTGAGGAAAATCCTGTTCAAGAAAATCGACACCCCAAACGAAATGCTGAAAATACCGCCCCTGTCTGAGGCTTAGCTCAAGCAGACTTGGCATTTTAAAAAAGGCTTTTTTTGCGTAAAATTAAGTTTTTCAGAACAAAAAACTTATCTAGATGAATTTAACTAGCAAAAATTCATCTAAATACAAAATTTAAAGATTACTAATTCCCATCTTTTGTGATTGATAAGAAATAAAAATACATAACGTTATACGCTGCAACTAATCTTTATTATAAGTGCACCTACTGGTCAATATGGGCTATTAATTCTTCATCTGTATTACCGCATCCGAATCACCATTTCTTTTTTGTGGATATGTCTCGTATTACCAGGAGGGTGTACAGAAATTTTGGGACCCATCACAAATAAAACTTTTACGGGCCCCTCCATATTATTTACCCCTACTATTTGGGCCCCCATCAGGCTCGGGCCCGGGTCAACAAGCGTCCCTTCTCCCCCCCCCCCCCGTGTACTCCACTAATGCGTATTACCAATTCTAGAAAATCAAGTCATAATATGACGGGTGTAACGTTCTTGACCATTTCCATTCTCTTCCATTTGTAGAAACAAGAAACCCAACGTGTAGGTATTTATCGCAATTCATGATTGTAAAAAGCGTAATTTGAATTCAAGAAGTCGAAATTCTAAATGCGAATCCTGGATGCTCTTTTTTTTTTTTTTTTTTTTTTTTGTGTGTGTGTGTGTATAGGGGGGGGGGGGGTCATTTCTAAGCCTTTCTGGAAAAAGAAAATAAATATTGAAATTTGTGAGCCTAAGTATAATTCGGTTTCAACTAGATCTAAACGCTATGTATCAACTTGACCGAAACAACACCATTAGGTTAACTCAGAAAAGTGGGAAAAAAACATCAGCGAATATCAGAAACTTCTGTCAGCAAAAATCATGTCTTCTGTTCAAGGAACACAAATCTTGGTTTAATATGATATAACTACTTAAACACCCTACGCGACAGTTGAAAACAAACTATAAAAATTTACTTTTGTGCGCAAGAAAGCATTTTTTTACGGAAAACTTGCAAACAAAAAAAGACAGCTATGGAATAATCATAACTCGGCGGCAGGGCTGTGGAGTCTGAGTCGAGCTCATTTTAGGGTAAAGGGAGTCGGAGTCGTTCGAAAACATGTCGACTCCGGGTTTCATTTTTTTTCTTTAATTTTCCCTGACTCTTCTTGCATTTTTTGAAAAATTAACTACCAATTAATTTGATTACATGTATAAATAACTACTAATAAGAAAATAACTCATTGTGGCAACCAGCTGGCTTGATTGTTTATCGAATTTTCTGTAGCAGCTACCTACGCCGTCTCCTAGTTTGCTTATTTTCTAACTTAATTTAACTGATAGCAACTGTCAGCAAACAATTTTGTTGCCTAACATTTTCTAAATAATCACTTTGAAATAAAAATAATGTATTTTTTACCTCGATCTCTGTTATAAAATAGTAAAAGGAATGCATATATCGCTTGAGCAAGTCGAGAAACTTCTCAGGGTGCTTGGTAAATTCAAAAGAGTGTTGGTACGAAAGCACAAATACAAAATATCCGATAAAATATAGGGGATAATGTTGTACCTCATATTTTAATTTTTAACGTCAATTATTTGAATCAAATTTAAAATCTAAAAGTCACATTTAAATAGCCCAACATACTTCTATAGAATATATATTTTTTAATTCAGACAATTTGAAAATAAAATGTTGCCAGCCATTTTAAATATAAGTTCCAAGCTACCCCAAGGTTCAACATCCTATTGTACCTTGGAACACATCCTGTTGTTCTATGGGAAAGTCTTCATGATTCAGGAAGCAGCCTTATTATACTTGAACCAATTTTGCACCAGAAAAGAAAAAGTTGTTTAAAAGACTACATATAAGATTAGAACATTGTTCTATGTTCCTAAACATATCTTAATTATTAAGAACCATGCATATATTGTACCTTGGAACGTGTCCTAAGGTACAAAATGTTTGGCTTTCCCAAGGTACTATCACCACGTGGTTTAATGAAAACCAAAATGATGGTCAATCTAGAAGCACTATAAATAATTTGCTTATGAGAAAATAATGAAAGTACTTCTCTTTTATAACAGAATAAAATTCAGTTAACTAAATTTACAAATACATACAAAGACGGAAAATGAAATGAAAAGGAAGAAAATATTTACTTTTGAGTCATGAAATTCTCTTTCTCTCACAAAATCGTCAATTTTACTCATTTGATGCTGATTTTTACTATGGCACCATTTAGGGAGAAAGGTTACTATTAGAGATTATAAAAACATGGCTACTTAAAAAATTAAAATTAAAAATTGAGCCAAGAAATGTAGGTATAGTTAAAGCTATTAGTACAAAGCTGTATACCGCCGCATTTTGTGTAAAATTTGCTCCAGACGTACATGTACACGACCTCTCTCTGCAATATAGTGAAATATTTTTTGTTGAAATTTTTAAAATGAAATTTAAGATTTATTATTGGGGAATTTTTTCAGTATTGAAGAATCTCAATTTTTATAAACTCTGAAATTAAGTTGAGGTGTCACCCACCAGATGAGTGCCACCCGGGAGTTAAGGGGAGGGGCGCCACCTCTCAGGAAAAGTTTTTGACTCAGCAAAAAAGTTTTTTTTTTCTTTCAAAACTCTTTCTCTCACTCTTCTCAGTGCTTTCAAAAATTGAAAGCACATGATTTGATCAGCATCTGTTAAACATTAAAAGGGAGCAAATTAATCTTTTTCATTTTTTTAAAAAATGGGACTTTTTAGTAATCTTACTTTAGAAATCGCACCTATCGGATAATTTGATTTTCATATTGAATTTCTAACGTTGTATGCTTCTTAGATTTACAATAAACTACAACGCGAAAATTTCATAAAAAGGAATTAATATTTGAAACTCTATTTAGGAGATAAGGGGGGATTTGAAAAAATAAATTAAAAAAAATAAAAAAGCCGCAGTCGGAGTCGGATGTTTCAAAATCTTGGAGTCGGAGTCAACCATTTTCCTTCCGACTCATCGTAAAAAGAATGTTACGTAGGAGCATTGCCTCAAAAAGAACTTTTCCCGACTCTTTTGAAACAATTTCGTTTTTAAACTTATGACCAAAAAGGAAAAACGCATTGGAGAAAAAAAAAAGTGTGATTGCTCACCTAAATCCCAGGGCTGTTTTATTATTGTAAATGCTTTTTCCTTTCATTAAACTAGCAAGATTCTGAACACTGTTACAAGAAATTACAAGACAACACTCATTGACTGAACTACTGAATTGGATTGAAATGTACCGGACAGAACAGTTCTCGCGGCGATTTTCCAAGGTCAACCCAACCCAACCCCCCTGTCTTAGTGCCATAAAAATGCCTTACCTTTTGTACTTCTTATCTATCACCCCACTTTCTCAGGGACAAAATACGACCTTGAAGAAAAGAAGCGGGAACTCTCCGATCTCAGAAAAAGTGCTGAGTTACGGTGCGAAATATGCTAGATGAGGTTTTCCGGAGGAAAGAAACAAATATATATTTTGAAACTTTAAACCTTATACACATACAAAAAAAAAAAAAAAATGTCCAAAATTTCTCTTCCGGAAAAATCCGGAACAAAACCACCAGAAGCCCCTTTAGATGCAGGGGGAATTATTGGGAGCAGAGCCGTGTCCAAGGGGAGGGTTTTAGGGGTTAAACCCCTCCCATTGAAAAAAAAAAAAGTATGTCAAATGAAGAAAACGATCGGCTTAAATTAACATTAATGCGAAAGTCTGCGTTTAACGTCCCCCCCCCCCCCTTTCTCTCTGAAGTTTTTCTGTAATTTTAACTCAGTAATTATGTATTTTTTTCCCTCTAATTCAACTCAGGTGGACCTAGACGCTTGCATTTCTTTCTCTTATAACTTAAAAAAATTTGCATAACATTCAAATGTTATGTATTACAACTGTTAAAGCTTTGCCGACTGAAATAATGTTTTGGAAAAACTGTGGTGGTAGAACCGTTGAATTATCAACCGATACAAAGCATTAATATTGCTTATTGTAAGGAGGTAATGATGAATTTGGCATGTTTTGCAGCTATGAAGCTGTGTTAGTGATGGTGTTTAGTAATGTAATTTTGCAGCTACAATAAGCTCGTTCTAAGCATTATTTCAGAACATAAAATCTGATATACATTCTCTTACATAAAAAGAATTCGTGGAGAGTTTTTAATACTTGTTAATAAACCGCATAGTTAACAGATTTAATTAAAAAGAAATAAACAAGGTTTGATAAAAGTGAACCTGTAAAATGAAGGAATACTTTGGTCACGAGCAGCCAGAATTATTCTTCTAAGGGAGGGGGGGGGGGGGGGGTACAGCAGTACTTACAGGTGCATAAACGCCATACTGGGATCGATAATTTGTAGTAAAACTAATAAAGGTTGTGAGGGATTGAATTTCCCCCTCCCCAGGTAAGATTAAAACCCCTCCCTTTATGAAAATCTGGACAACGGGCCTGATTGGGAGCAATCAGCCCGCACCTAAAATCCATGACTAACTCTTAATTTCCAGGAGTTTTGAGCATTTTCCACCCAAAAATTATGATTTTCCAAGGCATATCCACAAAAAAAAAAAAAAGTTTTTTCTTCCAGAAAAATCCAAACGAAGACAACTGAAGCCTGGGGACCCTTTAGACGCAGGGGACTCTATTGGGATCAACCACCCCCGCGCCTAAAATCCATGACAAACTGTCAATTTACAGGACTTTTGAGCATTTTACACTCAAAATTTTGACTTTCCATGGCAAATTCTCAAAAGAAAGTTTTTGTCCCAGAAAAATTCAAACGAAGGCAGCTGAAGTCTGGGGCCCCTTTAGACGCAGGGGGCCCTATATTGGGAGCAATCAGCCCGCGCCTAAAATTCATGACTAACTGTCAATTCCATGGGTTTTGAGCATTTTTCACTCAAAATTATGATTTTCCATGGCAAATTCTCAAAAGAGAGTTTTTTTCTCCCAAAAAAATTCAAACGAATGCAGCTGAATCCTGGGGCCCCTTCAGACGCAGAGGGGGGGGGGGGTCCTATTGAGAGCAATCAACCCGTGCCTGAAATCCATGACAAACTGTCAATTTACAGGACTTTTGAGCATTTTCCACTCAAAATTATGACTTTCCATGGCAAATTCTCAAAAGAAAGTTTTTTCTACCGGAAAAAATTCAAACGAAGACAGCTGAAGCCTGGGGCCCCTTTAGACGCAGGGGGTCCTATATTGGGAGCAATCAGCCCTCGCCTAAAATCCATGACTAACTGTCAATTTCCAGGAGTTTTAAGCATTTTCCACTCAAAATTTTGACTTTCTACCTTTGAGGAAATGACGCGGCTCCGAGGCCCCTTGTTTTGATGGAGGCCCCAGCTAGCGCCTCATGCGCCTATTCGGTGATCCGCCACTGGATGAGATTTTTTTCACCTAAGTATTTCGAGATTTTTTTTTCAGGCAGATGTATATCTAGGTAATATTTTCGTACCTCCTGAGAAAAAGGACAACCCTTAATATTTATTACATGACAACTAACAAGGATCAGATACTCACAAGACTTATTAGAAAATTTTAATAAAAACTCAATGTGTTGAAGCAGAAGCACTATATACACTATATGACCAAAAGTATTGGGACACTTTCAAAAATTCACATTTTTAGGGATTTCTCGTGAAAAAATAGACCAATTTGTTCTATAATTTGCTTCGCATAAAATGTATACTCTAGTTGTCATTTTCCAATAAAAATTAAGTCTGCTATTCATTTAGGGACCAACGACAAATTGAGGAAATAAAAAAAAAAGGTTTTTTGATCATTTTTCATTGTAAATTGCTGGGAATAAGCTATAATTTTCAGAAATGAGTTAAAAATCTATCAAAAACTTATTTTTATATTTTTGAGAAAGTATCTCTTATACCCAAGGAAATATAAGCATTTCTTTCAAAAATGCAAATTTTTTTTGAAGGTTTTCGCCTCATATCACGCAGAGTATTTCGTCAAACGTTACTAAACTTTTAGAATATTTGACAGCATTTTAGAGAGACATAATAATAAAATTTGAAGTTAAAATGTGGAAAAATTGATGAAATATGAACAATTAAAGCAATTAATTTTTCACTGCGCATGCACGGAAGATAGCAATTTATAACGTTCATAATCCAAAGCTCAGATACTTCCTAAAATCCATGAAAAAAATTCCAGCTCAATTTCTTTAAAATTTAAAAAGTTATCAGCGATCTAATGAGCCGAATTTCTGTAATTCTAGGATATGCGACGAATGGTAAGGGGTCGTTCGCAAACTGGCAACACTTTCCTGCCATCGTTACAGAGTGATTCATGATAAGAACGTATATTTTGTTGCTGGTCCCCTAAATGAATAGCAGACTTAATTGTTATTGGATTTGACGTCTGGAGTATACTTTTCATGTGAAAAAAATTACAGAGCAGAGAGCAATTGGTCTTTTATTTCTCGAGAAATCCGTAAAATTGTGAATTTTTGAAAGTGTCCCAATACTTTTGGTCATATAGTGTATGTAATACCTCATGTATTTTGCCGAATTTAGTAACTGGGAGTTTGAGACTCTAAAAGTGCTAGGTTTAGCTTTATTCCAAAGTTTCAGCGTAAGATAGTTTACAAACATTGAGAGTGGGTGAAGGGGTGATTTGTGCCTTTGAGTTTGGAGCAGGGTGAGCACCCCTGGATACAAACAAAGTTCACAGAAAAATCTTTAATTTTTCAAATTCAGGAAATCCTTCTCCGTAGCCGTCCGCGACTTTGCCGTTGTTATGCTCAGTTTGAAAGAACTTTCACCATAACAACCCCTTGAGAAATGCTATCGTAGCCTTCTCATCTGCATATAGTAATGAAATAAATACATAAATATTTTTTCAAAAAGAAAAGGATTCAAAGATAAAGATTGGGGGAATTTTCTGGTCACCAGTGTGAGAAAAGGCAATTATAGTAGCCACATTTTTTGTAATCGCCACTCCATTTGAAAAACAGGTAACTAACCAACAAAGTAGCATTTAATTTACCACTAAAATATAAATATTATCAGTTCAAATAAAGGTTAATGTAACTAATTAGTGGCATTAATGTTAATTGTACAATCAAGTATTAACTATGCAAAGACGATCTAGTTTCATTTTTAAGAAGAATGTTTTCTGACAACTGGGATGGGGTTAGGGAGAGTGGCAAACAGGCAGCGGAAGCGAAACAATTTCGCCAACCGATAGCTGGTATTTTTAGTCCCCACTTTTATTCGGCACTTGATTTTTCAAATATATTAAGTTGGATCATCCATTTTTAAAGAAAATTTTTTGGTTAGAATTTAGAGTTCATTTCGTTAAAATTCAGTGTGGTCATGCAGGCTATCTTTTTTTCCTTCCTTTTTTGAAATCATCAATTTTCAATAACGAACATTTTTCTAAAAATAAAACGAATTTATGAAATTATTTATTGCAAATATTCATTCATTCGTTAATTTTTCCTAGATGAGATCTGAAACCGTATTGATGGGGGAAAAAATCTTCGTTTCAAAATTAATTTTTAGTGCGAATACAAATAAATTAATATCACAAGTAGGATTGCAAAATGCGCGGCAATGTAAAATGCCGCGCCTTTTACATTGAGTTATTTTTCTTTTACCTATGTAGTCAAGACTCAAGAGGGAAAGAACTAGAATTTCCTTGGAAGGTTCTGTAAAAAGCTGCGGTTTCATTTCGCCGACAGCTATACCTCCCTTGACTTGCACAGCAGGGGGAGCGTCCGGTCTGTCCCTTTGCAAAATGTGACAGGTCACATGATCCACACTTTCATCGGTCACCGTTCGTTCTATTGGTTGTTGAAGTGTCAATCATTTCACTGATGTACACTGGTTTCGTTTAAAGAAAAGGCCCATTTTCAAGCGAGATCGTTTTTCTTCCCCGCTGAAGAGCAGCCTTAAAACTTCACTTTCGCAGCAGATACAGAAAATGATTACTTCATATGACCAGCTGAATCGCCAATTACAGTCGATCCTCCATATATCGAACTTCCACATACCAAAATTTTCCATGTATCGAAATCACAGCAATTTTCTGTGTTTATTACGTCAAAAAATTGTTTCTATATATCGAAAAAATCTCTATATATCAAGAATTTTTTCGAGACATTTGTAGATTTTTTTTTCTCCCTTCAGACTGTTTGTCTAATGAAAATTAGGGGAGAAAAGTATGTTCACTAAAGGTTGTTACGAAACTCATAAAGAATCTGAGGTTGAGGGGTGTGTAGATAGGTCGTTGTTCCGTTCTGGAGTTCTTTAACTTCCCTCAAATTTATTTCAAATCTAAGTTGAAACCAGTAACACTGTGAAATCAGTAAAGTAAGACAAAACAACGTTAGTAGAAGCGCAAATTTGCAAATTACTGCAGACACGTGTTTCGGCGTTATAGGGAACGCCTTTTTCAATGCAAAAAATAATGAACTTATGGATGAAAAGACATCCGACAAAAGCCAAGAGCAGATAAGCATGCAGCTTAAAAGGTAAAAACAGCGGATTAGCCAAACACCAATGACAAAGTTATAAACCGATCAGGAACCAATAGGAATGCAAGCAAAGGCCAAGAGCTTTCTCTTAGGTACGAACCCAGAAAGAAAGAATTCAATTGGACAAAGATTAAGCCGCAGCTTAAACAAAAAGAAAAGAAATTGTCAGTAACCGTGAACTGCAGGAAAGGAAAAGCTGAATGGAAAACCACGAAATCAAATAAACAGAAACAAAAATATTCGAAAAAAGGAAAAATAAAGATAAATAGAAGAAAATTGGGGGGTGGGGGGAGTGTCAATGAAGACAAAAAGGTAAAAATAAACAAAGGAAGATAGATAAAACTGAAGGGGAAAAAAGGGGGGATGGGGAAAGGACAGTATTTAAGATATGGGAGCCTAATGTTGGAAAAATATGGAACTGCACTAAGATCGTTAACTAAGTTAGAACAGAACTGTTCCTCAAAATATGAAAGGATTCCTAAAAGTCAAGATCTGATGAATTGGGGCATTTTTGGATAATCTGATAAGAGTTAAAATCAAAAGAGTGATTCGAATCCCAACAATGTTGAGCAATACTAGACTTATTTAATTGATGTTTTTTCACATAATTTTGATGCTCTTTCAAGCTTTGAAGTTGTCAGTTATCATATGTAATTTTACTATATTACTCTATACTCCATGTATTTTACTGTTGTTATATATTATAACGTTAGTATGCATTTTAACTGTTTCTAAATATGTGTATTGGTAAATACAATTTGTGAATGTGTGTGTGCTAGAACGTGAAATAAGTTTAATTTGTTGTAAGTTTAAGAGAAACAACTGATTATTTGAACGATATTGTTCATTAATCTTGAAATAAACATTTACTTACATAAAAAAAATCGCAAGTTAACCTTTAACAAGTTACTTGTCTTGAAACATTTCTTAAAATGATCATCATTAGTAATCGTCAGGTTAATATCGGAGCAACTTGCCCCAAGGTGAGACAAGTTGTTTCATTTTGGTTTTACGTACTAAAAAATTAATTATGAAAAATCTTAAGTAATGCAACTCAAAAAACAATAAACATCAAAGGGGCATATCCATACTCTAGTTTACTTTCGGAATAATAATTCTGGAACTAAGTTTACACAACAAGTTTTGACCTTGTTTGAGAAACGGAACTTAAGCCCCGCTCTCCCTTAATAGTAAAATTTAATTCAAACAGAATTAAAAGAAGTAGGCATTTTCAAGCACATTAAACTACAGAAAATAAGACTTACATTTGCGAATGCCCAAAAAAGAAATATTATTTTGTTTTCCATGAGATTTGTGCAATAAGAAGTTTAAAATTAATTTAATACCATCTTCAGTGAATATTTTATTGGTAATTGGCAAATACAATTTGTTCCTCTAGAAGACTAAGTTGGGCATATTCTCAAATCGCAACCCGAAGAATTTTAGATTAAAGAATGAGCGACGTTAAAGTATACTTTTCACACTACCTTTATTTCTCATAATTGATATAAGATATACAGGGTGCTCCGTTTTAACCTGCAAGACCTCTGTTTTTGCAACTTTTAGTCCTAGATGCGTACTTCCAACTGCAAAAATTTTCAAAACCAGATATATGGTTAAGCTGTTGCGAGTTTGAAGTAAAAATAAAAATGAGTCAAAAATACAAAATTTAACTTTTTGTACAGGCCCTAGGTCCCTTAACTTATGTTCAGTGAAATAATCTCCATTAAGTAGTTTGACATTACTACGACCAATATTCACCGAGATATGAAACGCAACGTATTGTGATTTATACCACTTTACACTCGCCGTCATTAACACCTTTTGAGGGAAAATATAGCATTTAACAAGGATTTAAAATTATATCTGTGCATAGAGTGCTTTTTTGAAATTGATTGCGGTTTTGCAGTGTGTTTTTGCGTATCATGGCGTAATGTTTGCCTTTATTTTTGAAAAGCAATGGAAAATATAAATACTTTGTTGTTTTTACTTCAACAACCTGTCATTCTTATGAAACGGCGATAAGTTCCAATCTCATCTTCTAATTGGTCCCTTAAAATTTTGAATTCAAATAACTCTTTGAGTTTTGGTCGCTCAAATGTCAAATTTTATGTGTTTGAAATATCTTTCAATGGAGATTATTTCCCGAAATGTAAGTTAGGGTACCTGGCCAGTATAAAAAGTTAAATTTTGTATTTTTTGACTCGCTCCTTTTTTTTTTTTTTTGCTTCAAACTTTCAATATCTTAACTCTGCAACCGATTTTGAACATTTTTGCAAATTAAAGTATGCATCCAGGATTAACGGTTTCGAAAATAGAGGTCTTGCAGGTTAAAATGGAACACCCTGTATAAGTTCGACCTCATTTGGCATCATATTTCTCTTAAACTTTTTAAATTACTTGTTTGGCAATGCTGCTTTGTAGTTTAGCGTCCCTTTTGTATGAAGAAGAAGCAAGATGCTGCTGAGATTTTTCTGTATGATTCAATAGATTTGCATATATTCATGACAAGATCCATGGCTCCGTCAATTATTTTCTTCATGTTGATTTTACAAAATCCAAACTCGAGGTCAAGCTTTAGCTTATTAGAGTCATACTATACTCTCCAAAGATTATGGTTTTTAAGTGTGAACCCTCACTATTCGTATTATGGGCCACTTATAAGTCATTTCCTTGCATTTGTCAAGTTATAAAAAAAGCCTAGTCGCCCCTTTTATCGGCTCTTTGTTCTTTTGAAGATAGAGGATTCAGGTGAACTACTAGATAAATTCTCTCTTTCCAAAAAGTTCCGAGAGCCACAGCTTCATCTTTTGAACAATAAAGTGGTGCCTTATAGCTTGTAACCCCGTAAGGTTACAAGCTGTTATATACTCGGAATACACTGCTCGACTAAGGAACAATTACCTTTTTTGGAATAGTTAAGAATAGAAAATGATTAAAAAACTGAACTAAGTACATAGTTAGTAGGGAGGACGTGCTTTCATTATAAGTACAAAATAAAACAGATAAGATTGCATCAGTGAAGTAAAAACTAAAAATAAAATCCTACTTTGATGGTTTTTAAACAAACACAACAAATTGATCTAGATGAGAATAATGGAGACATGAGTCCTTAGTATGATGTGTGATTACCACGGACACTAATGCACATTTTGCATATGTTTCCCATACTCCACACTAAACTACCGAGGAGTGGTTGGGGATATTTTCTCACTTCTCTCTCGAGGCGGATTTGAGTATTTGTACTGTTCTGTGAGGGGCTGTTCTTTGCGCAACACGTCTGCCAAGAGCATCCCAGGCATGTTCAGTTGGATTTAAATCGGGAGAGTAAGCAGGCGACATGATACGGAGAATGTTTTAACTTGGCAGTGTGTCTGATACTTCAATGCTCCTGTTTGGCAGTGCATTGTCGTCCACAAAGGGAAAGCGTGGATCTACAACCCCTCTGAAAAGACAAACATGATCCAGTATAACTTTTCTGAAATACATTTGCGATGTAACGCATCCTTGTTCAAAAATGTGAAGCGGTGTTCTGCCTATTGTGCTTTATGCCTGCCCAGACCATCATGCCTGGGCCGTACCGATACCGTTCAGAAAAAAATTTTCGTGCATAACGTGTTCCACGCTCTCTCCACAGTAGTTACTGACCAGAATCACTTGTCACACTGAAACGAGATTCGTCAGAGAACATCACTCTAGACCAATTTTGACGATCCCACCAACATGTTCCTTACACCAGCCGTAATCTCTCTTGACGATGGCGTGGTTGAACTTGGATGCGTGCATGTAAACCGACATTACTTACTCGCCGTGAGATGGTTCTTGCAGAAACATGCGTACCGGTAGCGGTTGCAAGATTTGAAGCTTTCTGTCAAGGAGTGAAATTTCTATTCCTTTTCCCTATTAGGGCTACATAGCAATCTTCTGAAGGTGTGGTGCTCCTACCAAGACCCCCGGCATGCTTTTGTAAAGCATTTCTACCTTCAGCGGCCTTCTTTAATCGCGAGATGACACTTTTTGATACACCCATTGCAGCAGCTACAGTGGTGACACTTAGACCTGCTTCCAGTCGTCTAACCACTCGTCCACGATCGTAGGTGTGAAATTATATCTTGCTGACATTTTGCTCTTAAATATTTCAAAAACCAAGGAGAATTTCAGAGAAAAAACTTTTTCAACATCCAGCGCTTTTTTTGTTAAACACAAAACAGCGTGAATTTTGGCATTAACCTTGAGCTTGTATGCACTGTCTTTTATACATATAACGAGTCTTGATCTACCACGCCATCTGAGATTGAATTTATTTCCATTGGCCAGCTGTCTGAGGTAGAAGTTTGCATAAATCACTTGTTCTTTAGCAATTGTCAAGCAGTGTACTTACAGGGTGGCGACAGATCAGGGAGATCAGGGAAAAATCAGGGAACTTTATTAATCAGGGAAAAGTCAGGGAAATATCAGGGAATTTTGAAAAAATAACAAAAAATCAGGGAAAATTGATTTTATCAAGGAAAAAATGTTTGTTTTTGCTTTACAAAATTAAGTTCTCTAATTCCCTATGCATTTCCCACCAATTATCTGTTTTAAAAAAAAAGTAAAATTAATGAGGTGCAATTATACACTGCCGCATATTTGCGCACCTTTTTTCCTCAACGTCAAAATATTGAATCTTACTTATTAATCACAGGATGAACTTCCTAAGATCGCTTCTGTGTCTGTTAGGTTGTTTATTTTACCTAGCTAGAAATTTCCTTTCACGCTTTCAATTCTACGTAAAATAAACAACCCTACATGAAAAGAGGAAGCCTTCATTAATGCCTTAGCTCCTTTGCCTTTATTCCATTGTCTCGAAGTAATTAGCATACTGTAATCGCAATTTCAAGAAGAAATCTTTGGTTTTTGAATTAATACTACAAAAGCTTAAAAGTTATTGCTTCGTGTTGCTAAAATTGAACTTTCAATCAAAAAAACTTTTTTTTTTGCCGTTATACTATTTTGCAATCACCACAGATCATAAAGGTTTTCTTTTCTTCAGTCTTAAATGATACTTTTATTTTATAACCAAGTTGTATTCTTCTTTTATATACTTTGAAATTACCTAATTGCTTTTTTTTTCTTTTTTTTCCTTTCATTTCAAAGTTGTTTGTTACAAAAGCAATCTAAGATTTTTTTCGTTACATACTGAAATCATTTGAAATAGAGTTAACTTGTGTACTTAAGTAAATATTTTTTTTTGTTAAAATGCTGTATTCATTCATTAAAACCTATGTTCTTGATTAGAGAAAAGCTCCCTATGAATGGATGTCAAATGGTTTCATCTTTTTTGCATAAATATGTCAGTTAGTTACATAAGAATAATTACATTACTTCTATTCTTCTTAAAATTCTTATGCTAAATGGGTTCTGGAAGGAAAGTTTTTTTTTAAATTTTAATTATCTATATTCTTTCCATATAGAAAAATTTAATATACTATTTTGTAGGTTTCCCCCCCCCCCCAAAAATTTGACTTGATATGTTTTTTTTAACAATTTTATTAAAAAAGTAGCATTTTTTAAAAATATATCTTTAATTCAACAACGAAAAAAGCTTTTTTCGGATGTCTTTTCATCCATAAGCTCATTATTTTTTGCAATGAAAAAGTCGTTCCCTGTAACGCCGAAACACGTGTCTGCTGCAATTTGCAAGTTTGTGCTTCTGCTTACGTTGTTTTGTCTTTCGTTACTGTTCAGCACAAAGGTATTTATTTATCTTATTTTCATGAAGGTTTCTTTAAATGTTTTACAGCTTGCGGGCTATTTTAATCTAGCTTTTCACTTTTTATTTAATTACTTTTTTTCTTAAATTGTGGATTATTTTACGTTTTATAAGTTAATTTTAATTTTTTGGTGATTTATCTTTCTCTTTTTTCTTGTCTTGTCTTGTTTAATACCTGGTTTTGTTTAAAAGTTCATTAAAAAAACGAAACGTTAAATGTCAGGCACGCCTACACACATTTGCAAACACGCCAACACACGTCTACACAAACACATCTTCACACATACAAACACCTACACAAATGCGCACACATGCCTGCATACATGCACGCCTGGTCGTCACACACTCACAAACACCATCACAAATGCGCAAACACATCTGCATACACGCACGCCTGCTCACCACACATCTTCACACACTCGCACACACGCCTGCACACATACACGCCAGCACACACACACGCCAGCACACACACTACAAACACACATGCCTAAACACGTCTATACACATACATATATGACTGCACACATACACACACGCCTACACGCACACACACGCCTAGTTAGTTACTATTGTCAGCGGAGAAATTTAAGCAGTCTTTAAGAAGCGGGTGTTCATCCATATGTCTTTTTAAAATTAGTTATGTTACTCCTGATCCAGATACTTGGCCTTACTGCAGAACTCGCAACCAAATCTAGATGCGTTTACCAGGACGTTGTTGAGATATCCAGCTGCTTACAAAGTACCGATTTTTCTATTGATGTTTAGTGTAGCTCATGTAACTTGATGCTTGTTGTTGGAAGACCTCAATTATATTTGAGTTGAAAGACGGAAAAATACTAAATTTAATTGATTTTATTGATCTAATGTCGGTTTATCTTGCAGACCCTTTTCGAGTTTTTAAGCCGCGTCGCAGAGCGCTAAAAAATAGTCTGCCACCGTGGTAAGGAAGACGACTACTATTAAAAAATTGTACTAGGTGTATAATGCATGCTTAAAATAGTATTCAAAGTTTTCTTTTGTTTTTCGTTGTATTAATGGTTTGTTTTCTTCTTTAGTGACTGATGATGATGAAAGAGTCTCACCCTGAAAACGTTTTTCGGCTGCACTGTAACCAGTTGCATGTAACATCCCTGCCTCTGGTCCGTCGAAAGATTGACATTCAACTATGAAGACCAGCAGTGATCGCTTAGTCGTGGTTTGAAACATATTGTGCCGGGGCACACCCGCCATTTCTTTTATTTTTGTGATGGAAAGAAAACATCCAAAGAGCCCCACAAAACTTGTATCCATGTTCTGCAAAGGCCCTTCAGACTGATTATGAAATATTCACTGATGTCTTTTCAAGCGTCTTCCTGTTAGCTTAGAGTAAACGCTGAGCGCAAAAGCTACTGTGTATGAAAAGGAACTGCTGTTTTAAAATAAGTTCAAGAATTTGGTGTCAAGAAATCAAAAATTGTAATGCTTAAAATAGTGACCAAGGTCCAAGGAATTTATTGTATTATTGTTTTCTGCTTAAATATGTGCTAAATATGTATTTTCTTTTGAAATAAAATCTAGAGGAACCCAAGCACTGGGGCGAGGGAAAGGACGATTGCTTTCCCTCATCCCCTGATGAGTAAAAGGTAAGTGACGCACAAGTCTTTTTTGTTATCTTGAAGACTGTCGAGATAAATTGTAATCCCCGTTTGTAAGACATAGATCGAGGCAGTATTTTTTCTGCGGAAGAATGTTTGCTATGAAACAGAAATGATAATTTTGAATGAATCCTTTTCCAAAATTTCTCAACAAATTAATATTAATAACTGCATAATATTCGTCTATTCTTAAAAAAAAAAAAAAGAAAGTTTTGTGTCTATACTAATTCGCATTTTTCTACGTCAGTAGTATCAAATGCGTCTGATACTCATTTGAGCCGTTACACAATTAATGTTTTTTGCTTATAAATAATTAAGATTTAATTCTAGTTTGTATCATAAGAGCCTGAATTATATTTCATTTACCAGCAAAAAAGCTTATTTTTTTCGTCGAGACAAAGGAAATTGTTGAGGTTTAAGTAACGCAATCCCCCTGATTTAAAGGCAAAACAGGAATATCACTCAGGGAAGCTTACCAGGAAACATCACGATCAAGGAAATTCAAAAGATTTCCAAATTGGTGGCATTCGAAAGAGCATTGGAAAACATGCTTATGGCACTGAAACTACGTGCCCTCGTGACCACGTTATCGAAATATGATGTCTTAAAAATTGCCGAAATTTTTAGTAAAGTCGCCAAATTTAGCGAGTTTTGTTCAGAAATGGAAGGTACGGCGCGAATTCAACATCTGCATCTGACAAGACATTTCACTTCCATATTTGGTCACCACCAAAGCGCGTGAGAAATATCGCATTAATTCTTTACTCGGGGTGACTACCATGGCGCGGGGTGTCGTGGCACAGACTGCGCATTGAAATTTTTAGGGGCTTGTGTTCCGGGATATTAACGTGCAACTGTATAGGGGAAAACGCCAGAGCCCGAAATATTTGTTTTATTTTATTGTAAAAACAATGGAATTTTTTCTTATTCTTAAGACTGTCTGTTAAAAAAGTGATGTTTAAAACTTTTATGCTTCTGCGGGTGAAATATTTCCACTGAAAGAGTTTATTCGATGATGAAACTGTTTTAAAAAAAATATGATAACCGTAGAGAAACGGTAAACACACTTTAAAGTCTTTTTTTTTTTTTTTTTTTTTTTGGAAAAGTCGTAAATCTGAAGTCTTCAACAGTATCTAAATACGAAGAAAACGACATTTTTAAAGATTTCAAACCATGTTCTCAAATTTAAAAAAAAAAAACGATTTCTGCCAGTTATTTCCAGTGTGTTTTTCGTTATGTGTATCGTTTTCAAGTTATGTGTAAACCCTCTAACAAGTCAAATAAAAAAAAAACTGTATTAATTTTTATTTTGCTCGTATTTGAATTCCCTTTTAACGTGAAACATAATTGGTAAAAGTGACTTCAGTATTTTTAAAAATGACTAAATAACATGCAATATGATGTGCATTTACGTTATAGCGACTTTCAATTGCAGTGACAGACTTTTTCGAACTACAGGGGTTGTTGTAATGAACGTCGACTATAAAATTTTTGATAAGAATCTGTTATAAAGTAATTTCTGGCATCGTTAGTTTTGCTGTGCAAATTTTTGACTGTTACTATCCGTCGTTTTCTTTTTTTTAATTATTATTTTTTTCGATTTTAAATTAAAAATTAAACATTTTCGTTAGCAGTGGTCAGACAATAAAACTTCATGAATGATAATAATTTTGAAAAAATAAATAAGAGCTGGCATACTACAATCCATGATCATGTTCTTTCAACATCAAAAACTATCCATTTTATTTTCAATATGTAAGCTTTAATAAGCATGTTTTTTTTTTACTTATTCATATTAATTCTCGTACATAATTATTAATTACTTACAACACATTTCATTACAAGAGTACAAACTTAAATTAGTTAAGTAAAACACACTTGAAACGCACTTAAATTCTGAAATGCATTATTATCACGATTACAAAGTTAAATTAGTTACATTTTAATTTTACCCACACAAGTAAAGTGTTAATTCGAAACATCGTTTACGCGCTTTGCAGATGACCAGGAATGGAAATGAGAGTCTTGCTAGACGCAGGCGATGAAATCACGTGGTATTTTCCATTTCTTGCCAAGTCTTTAAATTTGGCGAATTTTCGTAAGATTTCGACAGACTTTGACCCCCCATATCTCAAAAACAAAAGGACGAGGGCACACAATATTTGGGTCAAATTTTTTTCTAAAGATACTCTTTCGAATGCGACCATTTTGAACTTTTTTCATGATTAATGAAGTCGTGATGTTTCCTGGTTAGAAGAAGAGTGCTATAATACAAGATTTATTTTTTTTTTTCTTTCGCTTCTAGGCCTTTGGGCTCGGGTTCGATCCCCGCTGGTCGAAGACCCACCGTCGTCATTAAAGGGGACTGGGCGACGTTAAATATGCTCGTGGTCTCAATGTCCTCCAAGTGAAACGATACCTCTGGGGGTGCTAGTACCAGGTAGCTATTAGCTCTTGGACTAGTTCTAAATTCTCATTAACTGTTCGATCCGGTGATGGTGCTGCCATCTATCGGTATATAAAATAATGGAGGCAAGGCACTAGTATGCAGACCTCGACATAAATACAGTTGTAGTCAGTTGTGACTCTTGAATAGAATAGAATAGAATTCTAGGCCTTTAAAGTACTTTATCTTCTTTGGAAAATAATGACAGAATTTTTTTGTCCTAATATTAACCACTGGAGAGCACAGCAAACTTACTTTCCTTAAAGCAAATTGCTTGAAGAGTTTAACTTCAAACGCTTTTTATGTATAAAATTTCATGTCTTCGTATTGTTGAATACAGACTCAAATTCCAACTATTAATTACTTTGTCAGAATTGCATTAATCAATGTAGGGCGCTAGAATCCAAAAAGATCACCTTATCTTCATAAAGAGACACTTATATCACAAAAACTACAAGAAAACTACAGAGCCAAAGTATCTATGCAATACAGCACCTTTTTCAAACCCCGACTAAATTCAATTTAACTTTACAGTGTTCTGACGATTTATCGTGCATCACAATTATCATTAACTGGGAATTCTCTTCACTTCAGTTCCTAACAGTATGGCGGCACACTTCTTCGTAATTAGCGATGTAATAATGTTGAAGAGTAATCGTAAAAGTAGTTGTGCAGAAGTTAATAAAATACACATTTACAACAAGGAAACGAAAATGTAACCATTTTTTTGTATTTATAAGTTTTAATACAGTCCCTGACGAAGCCGGAATGGCTTAACCGGTAAGGCGCCGGGCGAGTAACCGAAAGGTCTCGGGTTCGATCCCGCCAGAGTGCATTGGCTTCTTACATCTTTTATTAGCCGGCTCATTAGAAAAGAAATTGATTTTTTTATCAG